>NC_092027.1:17271220-17486220 GCF_042242105.1 Pempheris klunzingeri
AGTACCGTTAAAAGGGAAAGGAGTGTGAGTCATTTGATGATCTACATGATGGGGATACGTGTACGTGTGTGCGTGTGTGTGTGTATCTGTGTGTGTGTGTTTTCACCCCTCTCCAACATCTGAAAATGCTCGGCTGTGTGAATGCTCAGCTTGGGAGCTCAGCGATCACAGAGGCAGTGAGTGGGAGGGGCACTCGCACACACAATCACACACATGCATACATACACACACACACTTGGCAGTGAGCTTGTCAGCGTTGGATGCTGCCGTTGCTTCGGCAGCTGGATGTACAGGACTGGAAGTGTGTCAGCTCGGAGAACGGGAGTGATTTGAGTGTTTGAGTGTGTATTTTTGCATGCAGGCTCTGTGTGTGTGTGTGTGTGTGTGTGTGAAAGCGTTGGAGGTGGAGTGTGTTTGTTTTGTAGTAATGGTGTCAGTGGGTCTTTAGCACACATACACTATACAGTGGTGTGCGTGAGTGTGTGTCAGCAGCACTGAATCAGCGGGAACCGTTTGACCACAAGGATTCAGGAGCACGTTTTCAGCTTTTGACTCAGGGTGTGTTTTCATGCTGGAGAGCGAAGGATTGTGGGAAGGTCTTAAGAGAAGGATCACAGATGTAATATCGCAGGACGACAAGATGATAGACCCCCTTTAGGCTCCAGGACTGCCCCAAAATGGGGAACAGCGTCCAGAAGAGGAAAGTCCAAGCAGAGAAAAACTTGTCAGCACCCTTGTCTCCAAGCCCCAAGCGGGGAAAACCTAAAGGCTTCTCACTGTTTGGACGTCAAGACAAACTGAAAACAGGTAAGAGGAACGCAGGATGTCTAGAGCGGATACACAGATATCAGTCCCCATAGATAGTCAACAATAGTCTTGTTCTTGAAAGATTTGAGAAAAGTAGCATTTTATTCATATTTTGAATGTGTATTTATAAAATGGTTTTGGTTTGGATGTGGTTGGAAGTGGCTTATGTTGCTGGCTGTGTACACCTGTGGCTGTGCGGGCTTGTTTGTGTGAATTTGCTCCTACTGTAAGCTTTTTCGATGCACAATATTCCCATGCTGACTTAACCTTAGTCAGCTTCAAGGCTTCCTGCGTATTGCACAAGTGTGCAGAAGGGAGTTGTGTGTGTGTGCTTTTTTTTTTTTTCTCTCCTCTTTTCGTTCCGGTGATTTGTTTCTCCTGCTGACAGATGCATAAGGTAACAGGATTGTAATTCAGCACAGACTATGATTTTTGTCAGTTTTCCCTCAAACCTCACTGCCACAGTGTACGTCTTCTGTACATGATCCTGTGGGTAAAAGTGAGCATTATTTTCTGATTATGTGAGTTCTCAGACCACTATACCTGCAGAAGAAAACAGAGCCTGTCCCACGCTGATCATTGTCTCTGCTAACAGTCCCCGAAGCAACAAAAACCACCAGACAAACAGGTTTGACACGAGCTCACACTGACACAGACTGATTGTCAGATAATGCTCTGACACTCAGATTTGTCTTTCACAAGGCTGCTGTTGACATTTTCTGTTTCTCAGGTGTTGTTGTCTTTTTCATGTTTTCTGTCCTCACCCTGGACTATTCTTATCCTTCTGGACTTCCTCACATGATTCCATCCTGTCTCTTTTCTGCCTCTCATTATTGACAATAAAGCGCCTCCTTAAGTTTCTGGACACAGTCGCTGGTACCAGTACTAGCCTTAAAGCTGCAATACTGGATACTCTTATTATCCACGCTATATGTATACAAGAGACCACAACCTTCAAAGAATTATGACCCAACTCTGCAGTTCCTTTCATTTCTACAGAGCTTTTTAGCATCTTTCAGTGCATTGTTTGAGTTTTCTTACCCACAACTTTCAGTTTTGGTTCACTCTGTTCTCATCACCCTTATTTCTAGTCACAGAGGAAAGCTGTTTCCAGCAAAGCTCTGAAATACCCACAACATGTTTCCTGCCCAGCACCAAATAGCAGCCAAACAAATTAAACGACTAGAACAAAATGCATTTTGCAGCCAAAGGGGCCACATTTTCACACAGAAGCAGGTACAGACAATTAAAAAAACGTTAAAAGTTGAGTCAATATTGGAGTTAACATCTGTCAAAAATTCAGAAATGGCCAGAAATCTGTCTACAAGTTGTGGCCAAGTGGCCAAAAAAATCAATTACTGCCGCTTTATTAAGGGACACTTGGACCCATGCCGGTTGAATTTATAATCTGCTCTGATAAACGCAGCAAATTAGAAGCATTCAAGATGCTGATAATCTTTCTTTCTTTCTTTCCCTCTTTTGGCACATTCTCCATTGCCTCAACAAAGAATGTCATAAGTATACACCCATAAGGAACCACAATTGAGACTTTCATTTTGACTTTAGTCACTCTACTGATTTCTATCCAACTGCTTTTAAGCCAACAATGATGCACCAGGTCCTAAAGGCTACATCAGTGAGGCCACATTTTGTTAGAATACATCTACTGTTGCCAAAAACAGGTTTTTACATTTGCTTCAAGCTGATGATTTTAAATACATTCTTTTGACTTTTGATGAACGGATGCTGATGAAATCATTTGTCCACCACAAGCCTATCAAAGATCTGTGTTGTCCTCTCTGTTAGGCAGATGTCATGGTTAAATTGCCATTAGAGGAGACACATTTACCTGCTTGTTTCATTAGACAGGAACATGAAATATGATGAGCATTAGCTGGAACTAAACAGCAATAACAATCAGACCAAGACTAATCAATTGCTGACAGACTTCCATTTTGTGGGTGTGTTTCCTGTTGACGTTAGACGTTCAAATGACAGAAATACAGTGAAGCCTGTATTTAGCAAAAACGGTTCACTTATAATTGCCCTGATAGCATCTTGTGTTTCACCAGTATGGCCCCAGTGTGGTCCCTGATGCTACTGGTTTCCATCGTGGCAGCTGACCCTACTGAACCATAAGTGTTAATGGTATGGAGGTATGCGTCAGCTGTCAGTAAAACAAGACGGGGCAGTTAAGGAAATTCTCTTATCAAAACATTAGGATGGTGTTTGTGTGTGTATACGAAAAAATGGTCTATGTTTGCTCTAGGTAATGAACGTGTGTGTATGCAAACACATCTTGATTTCATTTTCTCTCAGGGTGGTCGATGCTTATGTGGGTGCGTGTGATTGTCGTCTTCTCTTTTTCTGCATTCACCGCTTCATTCATGGAGAGTTTATTCAGACTCTCGGGGTGTGAATGCATTCCTACATTCCTGCCGATTTCCTTACGCATGGTCACCCATCCAGCACACAAACACATAATTTCTCTGAGGTTCTTGAAATGAGGCTGGATCCTGTTTTTTGAGGTGATTGTTGCTGCTTTTTGCTCCACAACATCCCCAGAATGAAGCCAGAGAAAGGCTTGAGAAAGAGAAAATACGTAGATTTGTCATTGCACGCATGTTCATGTGCTGCTGTATTGATGGAATACTGCACAAAGTTGTCTCCAAGTTGTTGCCTTTATTTAGATACCAGTAAACCATAGCCAACGGATCATAGCCACAATATAGCAGCAACCGCTCCGTGCATGGTGTCTCTGTGCTGCTTCAGACTAATGAAACATGCAGGAGATGAACTCAGCGACAAGATCCTTGTGCTGAAATATGTGTCATGTCTGTGGTTTTGGCCATTTTCCAAACAGAAACCCTGCCTGCGTCCTTCACAACACCTGAGAGGTTGTGCATGTTGAGGAATGCAACACTTAACAGACTGAGCAACGACTGGATTTCGCACATTTAATGTCTGTATTTTTAGTCAAGGTCATCCATGGGTGTGTTTACTTCTTCACATCACATTTCTATTGGTGTTCGCTCAGTCACTGACAGGATCATTTTACAGAGGGATGTTAATGTGTTCAAAAAAAAGAAATGTTCTCAATTTTTCATTATCTATTTTGATTTTTTCCCCTTTATTTCATAGATGAAACTGCATCAAAAAAGAGACAAGAAACATGGTGGGGGGTCAGGGGGTGTGACCACAGTTCCATAGCTACAATCAAACTTTTAGGGTTGCAACTAATGATTTTTGTAGTACAAGACGATGTGTTCTTTTGTATTTACTATCACAAAGACGAGAAATAACAAAAATGAAAGGGTTAACTGATGGTAAAAAGTAGGTGCGTATTCATTTTCTGTCAATCAGCTGATAGGTTAGTCTACGTATTGTCTCACTGTATGAATTGTCTTATGTAGGATTTTTGAATTTTGTCCCACTATCAACTCATTGGTATTAGTTACCGATATGTGTGTGTGTGTGTGCAGAGTTGAGATGTTGCAAGCTGAGCTCCAAAGTCACAAAGATGCTAATTCACGTGGTGATGTGAGCTCTGGGACAGTGGCTGCAGCGGATACGATTAGCTCACCATGAACTCACTTCACTGCATCCACAGGTGGTCAGTGGCGCACCCACACACACAGACTGTGCACCGTCAACCTCTCACTCTTTAGCCATTTTGAGGTTTTATGAACTCATGCGGAGCAGCTGATGGGTCTCCAGATGTTTCATATTGCCTTCTCACAACTGTCCACTCTGCAGGGAGAACCTCAGCTGGCTTTCATCACAGGAGAGACTCACTCAGTTTGTCTCTGCCTGCAGTAAGATGAGAGGTCAGAACGATCCGTCTAATTAACTAGCGTGGCTAGGACATATTGTTGAAATCACACACCATCTCTGCCTTTCATCTTCCTCTCGTTCCTTCACCCCCTGCCACCCCCACCTCCTCCCCTTTATGCTGTTATCATCATAACCTTGAATTGTTGGCTGGTTATTTATCTTCCAGCATTCCAAAAGGGAGATATTTGCATTCATAAGCAGTAAGATTTACACTGACTGCTCACCTTTCACTGGGAAATAATTGTGACTTTAGAGACAATGAAGGATTGAGAGGTGAAATGAAGTGAAAACTGATGACCGAATTAGGGAGAAAGAACGGAAAGAAGGTGACTCTAGTGTAGAGAATACAATCAGCCGAGAAGAAGAGAGGAACACGTTGTATAGGGCTGTGTATAATTCGAGAACAAGGCTGCCAGCAGATTTTCCTGCCATTTTCATAATGTCTGTCTTATGTAGGGTATGATATTCCATATTCCATTATCCTGCAGGGTAAGTCTTGCCTAAGCCTTTTGATTTCTGTAAGCGGGGCTAAGACGCTCTCCTCTTGGTCCTCCTTTGAAGATCCCATTTACTGTGTGCCACTGACTCCCTACAGAGAGCTTAGGCAACACACAGTTGGATAAAGAGAAGATGACTTTTCGTCTCAGCTATCTACCCCTCCTACGCCTCGCCCCGTCTCGTCCTTCAGCCCTGATCTTTCATGTTCTGTCGCTGTTTCTCTTTGTGCATCTCACTGCTCTCCTCTGCTGTTCATGCAGGCAAGCAACACCTGCACACACAGGCACATCTCGACAGTATACATATATAACTTCCATCACGCTTCTTTTCGTTTCTGTTCTGCTCTTTTGAAGCTGTATTTCCCACCACAAGAGACAAAACAATAGGAAGAATAAGGGAGTTAACCTCTGTCATCTTACTTCCCTCTTCGTCTTACTTTCCGCGTCTTCTCCTCCATCTGTAACTTTCTTTTTTTTTTTCTGCGCTTTAGATTCCTGGGTCTTGTTTAAAGTCAGCTAAGAGCCCTGTCATTCATCACTCCTCTCCTCCGTCCTGTGACATTAGGCTTTCAGCACCCTAATTGCAGCATTGACTGTCTTGGCTCTGCCCGTTTTCGCTGTCGTCATTAGTTTTTCACCTGTAGCATCATGCTCTGGCCTGTCACACCAACGTGTCGCCAAAGTGTTCTTTGGAGATGAAGGGAGATCCTCGCTCTGTCCTGTCCTCTCATGCCCTTTCGCAGTTTAAACCTTTGTCATCTTCCTTAAAACGAAAGGACATTTTCGGCAGCATGCAATTGTGGTTAGTCTGCATACTCTGGTCCTAAATGTAGCATGGGAATTTTTGTAGCCATTGGATGGCAGCTTCAGAGCACTTTAAAGTGCAGATAATTCCTTCTAAATTATCCACAACCCATTAGCAAGTCAAAAATTTATATTTGTAAGTTTGCTGTGTGATTATTTAACCCAAATTTAACTTAAGCTGCCACTGGGAGAGAAATCCTGTTATTTCTGGCATGGTCAGGAGCAGTGTTGGGCTCATTACTCGTTTAAAAAACATATGATTACTACGTAAAGGCAGTAATCCGTCATACTACTTATTAAATTCATTCTCCATTACAATAAGCACTCCTTTGCTTATGCAAAACCTGCCCTTGACAACACAGTTATACAAACAATGGATCAAATGACCTGTGTAATGTGAACTGGGGTGCTCATAGTAACAAATCTCAGAGAGTTTTCACACGACTCTGCTGTTCACCTTTTAGCATCAACCCTTCGACTCTTCCCTTATTTGCCAGGTTTCCAGGCTGCTTTTAGTAAAAATGCTCTGATCAAACCACTCTACCTGCCCACCACCACCACAGTGGAGCATTTAGCAGCTTAAGATTCAGTTGTTTTCCTCTTGAGTCGATGGGGACCAAAAACAGAGCCAAGACTGTTTGGTAACATCAACAAAATATTAATTGATACAGTTTCAAGTTTCAGAAAGGGGAATATTTGCTCAATATTATATGTAGATGAGGTGACAGGAAAAACAAATACTACATTTTTCTTTAAAAATGTTGTGTCATTGGGAGTTTGAGTCACATTTATGTCAAGAAACGTAACACTGGTTATAACCATATAAGACTGTAAGTCATGTTGTTGGTCAAAAATCCCCCCGTAGCTTCAGAGTATTGCAGTGATGTCACTGTCTTCAATATAAAAGGACCCTGTGTTTGGATTGCTCTGTAATGGGGCTCAGTCCAGTGGCTTCCTGCATCGCCACCTAAATTGAATTAAAGCATCAGACCGTTCCATTAAACAGCGCACACACGGACACACAGACCTGTGTGTGACCTTGCTTTCAAGGGTCATTACTTCAACTTTGGACATGGCTTGGTTTTGATGTTCAGCATTTTGGAACGAGAACAAAATCAGCTTTTATTTCTTATGTTAAGCTTCATTTTCCAACATCACTGTGTTCAATCTGTAATTTGAAACTTGTGACAGTCTCGACTAAGCATGCCACGCCCTGGTAATGGAGTGCAAAGCGATATCAAACCTAAGATTAAACCTTACATCAGGGGTGTCCAAACTTTTTTCACTAAGGGCCACATACAGAAAAACATCCAAAGGGCTGGGCCACTCACTAGAAGTGAGCTATATTACTAACTTTAATCCACTAGAGGTGATGTATATCGCCTCACCTCTAGTGGATTTAAGTTGGCAAAATCAATCAAATGTAGGTAAAGAAGCTCATGAAGAGCTCATTCTCTCTTCAAATCTGGTCCATTTCTGATCTCAGGGAATAAAACTGCTGCAGCACAGAGCCACGACTTAGCCAGCGCCCCCCACAGCACCAGCATCAGAGAGGGAAGCTTGAAATAGTCTGTGCTAGAGCTCTGGTGCTCGAATCAACAGACTTACCTCGACTTTCTTGCCCCTCGGCGGACACCGTAGATTCCTTTGCGCTGGCCTGTCCCAGCTGGAGCCCCATCCGTCGTACCTCCACACAGCTCGTCCCATTTAACTCCGATCATGCCAACTGCTCTTTAGACTGCTAACATCAAGCAGCTCCTCCGTAATGCAAAGTGATCTTCATTAGTTATTAGCTGTGCTCTCATCGCACACTGCGTCTGAAACTTTCTACATTCACTTGCTCTCTTACGTTTCCTTAATTCTGCCATTTTGGGTCACCTGTAGCAAATTTCTTCTTCTATTACTCATTTTATAGAGAAGCTGCCTCGCTCAAGACAGTTACTCCACCTAGTGGTGAGACTAAGAAGTACAACACAGTCCAGCGCAGGTTCCATGTGTGGGCCGTGTTCCAATACATTTTTAGAATTTCCTGCGGGCCAATGAAAATTGGACCACGGGCCGCAGTTGGCCCGCGGGCCGTAGTTTGGACACCCCTGCCTTACATCAATCATAAGGGCTTTTGCTGGTCATCTCAAAGTGCTCATTTAGAGTTTTCCTCTGACAATGATGAAAATAAATCTTTTTTACTAAGCTGCAATAATTGCATATGTTCTGTCTTCAGTTAAAAGACCAAGAAGCCAATGTTTTAGTATTGATTTAACCAAAAATCTGGCTGCCTGCTCAGTTATTCCACTTTTAGCAGCCTGAAAAAGCCTCAGAATCAGCAATCATGTTCAGCAATATTTTAAAAACCTGTTGCAGTATGTTACCCTCTATAAAACTCTTGGATTAAGTCTTTGAATGAGTAGAAAAGAATTGCAGCAATGTGAATGTCTCAGTAGAAATCTGTGCAAATTATATGAATGGTAACATGCACACAAATGCACACAAACACATTTAAGTTACAGCATTTTATCCCTGCTTTGGACAAAAAATTTTACTTGTAACTTAAAGGTGCACAGTGTGTAGTTTTGAACCATTACAAGTGCTATTCAGTGCAGTGAGCAGTGCTAACATCGCACACAGAGACACATATGCATACATATGAGCAAAAGGCAGGGAATGAAAAGACGTGGACGCAAACGATGCTTAAATCAAAATATTCAAAAAACCCAGCTTTTGTTTATTTACAAGAAAACTCTACAGGGCACCTTTAAACATGTGTGTGCATGTGTTACATCAGTGTCACACACACTTTCCTGCTTTGAATCTGTACTCAGATGTTCACCAAAACATAAGTCTTTTCTCAGAGTCCTTGTGAAACCCCATAATCAGTGCATTATGGTCTTGGCCGTATGTCTTCCACAAACTTTGAGCCCAATCAGATTCTCTTTTACATGAGAGAGTCTCAATCCTGTTATGAAGCATAAATGTAAACTGTCAATACAGCACATAATCACCGTACATGTCAGTCATCGTGACACAAGCTAGAATTAACCTCATCAACTGAAATTATGTCATCTCACTGGTGCCGGCGAAGAGGTTACTATGGGGAGCCGAGCATCTTTGCCAAGCAGATGGTGTCGAGCCGGCGCCAGCCACGGCCACTTTTTGTACTTCAGCACTTGGCAGCAGGTTCACCCAAGCACGCTGTCGTCTTTTCACGTGGATTTACAAGTGTTTTCAAACCGATTCCGTCAAAATGGTTTCGACTTGTTTACGAAAGGGGAGCTTAGCTCAATGGCCATGCATAATGGGATTTCAGCGAGGAAGAGTGATGAGGAGGTGGAGTGTGTTCCTGGGACCTTAAGGAAGGCTCATAATCGGCAGAATGAGATGTTGTTGTCTGCGGGCAGGAGGGCACATGCACGGGCTAACACACACACACACACACACACACACACACACACACACACAGCCCTTATTCTTTGCATATCTCTCACTCTCTCACACACACACATAGTAGCACTCCTATCACTGATGAACAAACTAATACTTTCACCGTCTGCGCATTTATGTGTGTAACATGTGTGGTGCATTGAAAACAGGGTGCGCTTGTTTAAGCCTAATGTGTTCAGTGTGATTCGGATGACACACGGCCAAATAAAGTTAATGAAGTTAGTCCATCTCCTCACTTGTACCTCACAGCTCAGCACGAAACTCCACTCCTCACTTCTAAGCAGCACACTTGATATTAATGAAGAAGTATTAAATAGAGACAGAGAGAGCACTTCATTCAGAAAGCATAGTGTTATATTTCCCATTGTCAGACAGCTTCTATGTCAATTATCCTGTGTTTCAGCAATTTGTGGCTGGGTCACATGAGATTAATCCATTATAACAGACAGAGAGTCCATGTACAGAAAAAGAACAAGGGATGATTGTCTCACAGAAAAGTCCGTGTCTGGAAATCGTTACAATCTCTAAAACTGCCAGAGGAGAATGAGAGCATGAAGCCATGTGAATGACATTTTGGTTAAAAGGAAAGTCAAATGCAGATATGTATTCTGATGCGCTAATGGGGACAAACCAGACTGCGACATTTTGGATTTTGTGTCATTGTAGCAACTGAGAAAAGGTCAAGGGGACAGGGAGTTTGAACAGCTGCTAAATGTGAAGCAAAATTTTTCCTGTAAAATAGACGTCTTTATCTCGGTGGAAGTTTTAGGGCGATAATCCATCCTCATGAGCCTCAGCCTGTCACAGTGGAGAGATGCATCCATCCGTTTGAGTCTCATGTCAGCCTAAGAGAGAAGGTTTCTTTGATAACAAGATGTGTGAGTAAATCCATGAAGGCACTGACTTGCAAAGTAAGCACTTTTAACTACGGGGAGGAGTGACGTGGCCGAATTCACAAAGCAAAATTGTAGTGACGTACAGTTTACAAGCTGAAAAAGAAAATGCCACGACTGCCCTTTTTCTTTGGATTTTGCTTCAGTTCAAATCAGCCGACTGAGCCCTCAGACTTTAGTGTAGAGGGATTTTAGGTCCGACAAAGGAATCAGACTTGAGGGCGTCGGGCCTGTCCTGTCCTGTCCTGTCCTGTCCCGTCCCGTCCCGTCCCGTCCTGCTCGGAGATGAGCCTGTGCGGAAGCCGTGGGTCTTTCATTAACTCATCAATCACGCTAAATGTGACCATTCACCATTAGGGAGACGTGCCCTCGAATAACCTGCAGCACCTGTGCCCTTTTTTCTATTTCCAGCTGTCGCCTGCATTTCTTACTTTGTGTCTCCTTTGTGACCAAATCCAGCTTCACAAAACAGTTTGTCTGCTATAAGCTCTTACGTTTTATTTTCCAAAGTAAACATATCTACTTACAAAAGGGTGACGTTACTAATGCAACTTAACAGAAAGTTAAATAAGAAAAAGTTTTTTGCTTCTATCCAATTTTTGTCAAGTTTCTGGCATCCGTCTCTGTGACTCTGCGTTGGAAACATAAAGAAATCACTTAAGACGTATTTTTTCGGAGCATGCTCTACACTTGCAGTCTGTCTTCTCCCAGGGTGGTTTTGTTCGGAGGCCTTTTGCGTCTCTCAATGCCCTCTAATTTTCCAGGGTCGCCCAGAGGACTCCTCTGCTCACTCCCACGCCAATTGGCAACAAATAGATTTATTATCTTGTTCTACGACTGTAGATGTACATAGTGAACAGTGGGTCAACTGTGTCTCCCCACAACTGTGAGGCATCCGTATCTGTATCTGTGTTTACAGAGCTTTCACTCAGCGCGGCTCTCAAAAAGCTTTTAAGTTGAAACGACAAGGAGGAAAAACAGCTCATCCTCCTGGAAGAAAAATACCCACAATCCCCTTATCGGGGAGGGAGAGAGAAAGGGAAGGAGGGAGAGAGCGAGAGAGGGATAATTGCAAAAAGAGTGATAGTTACTATTTTAAGCACAGTGGGTGCTGCTGCAGCTTAGTTTGGCTCCGTGTTTGTGTTCCCTCACCAGGGTCCTGAAGTGCAATCAGTCACCTCAGCTCAGGTACACAACCTGCTTCAGGTCAGGATTAAGAAGTGGAGCAAACACAGAGTTGATCTCTGCGGAAGAAGTGAGACGGCAGGGTTCAGCTGGGAATGCTTGATGATTTGGTTCAGGTTGTGCTTGAACGCAGGGATGTTCTCAGTAACACCGTGAATTTAAACACCTCCAAATCTGTATTGGGATCAGGTATTTCTCCAAATCTGGTTAAATGTCTGGCTGCCTTGCACTGATACTCACCAAAAATAAATAAACAATGATATTTTAAATGGTAGTCACTCACAGATAGACATATAGACGTGCGTATTTGAATTCTCAGCTTAGGCAATGTGATTTAGATTTTCAGCAAATATTCATTTACTATACCTAAAATGTTGTGATCACGTGGTTGCACATGTTCTCAGCCAAACTTCAACCTGCCCACAGTAAAAGCTAAACTTTATCAAAGCTCTCTGTCTCAGTCATTTATCTGCTATCTTAATTATTCATGTGACAGAGAGGGAAAATGACCTCTCACATGTTAGGTTTTTCCCTTTCGTTTGCCCTCTTTGTCCTCCTCACCATTTCTATTCAGCAGACTCTCCTCCTTTCTTGTTCCCTCTTTATCTCACTCCCTCTGTGACCCACCCAGAGGAAATCAGAAGTGCAGGTGGTTCATGGGTAGTGACAGTTACTGTACTCAGTGATTTATGTCCTTCCCCTGCCCCGCGCCTCTCTTCTCCCTCTCCTTCCACTTCCTCAGCCCCTCCACACATCTCCGCCCCTCCGTCGCCACCGCCATCTTCCCATCACCTCCAGGGTCGCGCGGCACTGTGAAAGTTTTACGTTTTGTATGTTTTGTCTGTGTGCCCCCTCTACGCCGATTAGCCCTCATCAGATAAATACAGTAAAGAATGAGCCTAATCTCACAGCTCGTATTTCACTCTGCGCAGGCCGCCTGAACAGACGGTGCCAGATATTATCGTAACAAGATACATGAAACGTGAAATATTCCACAGGATATGTGCACGGAGGATGGAGGTTAGACTGACCCGCTCTCCCCCTGGTTAATACTACACCAGGCAATGTAGGGGAGCTCATAACTCAAGTCCACCACAGCAGCCATAGAATACAAATCAGGGGAGCAGCAACGAGCTGAATAATGACACCTGTGTGTGTGTGTGTGTGTGTGTGTGTGTGTGTGTGTGTGTTGGAACGATTGGAGGTTTATTGCTGGTCACATTTTAACCCTCTCTTCCGGCACTCTGGCAGTTTCATTACCTCTGTCTGTATGGATGGAAAGAGCAACTGGGACACAAAGACACGGCTGTAGGCCACCGCTGTCCATCCACACGCATCTCTGAAGATACTGTAGAGAGTAAACCCATCTTAAAATACAAAGCTGGTGACAGTCTATATTATTCTTTCAACAAATCCCATGAAAAGACCAAAACAATGATCTTTATGTCCCTTCCTCCCCATGCCCCCCCCCACCTTGCTTTTTTCTAATTAATCCAGCATGTACTCACTGAACCACACACCCGTTGATACACACACACACACGCACAGTGGCTGTTTTCAAGCCCAGCCGGGCGTGAAGTGGAAGCCCTGTTACTCCTCATGGCCCAGTGGCCCGTATGCTCACCCGATACTGATGGTGAGGTTTTGGCAAAGGTGGAACAGCGATCACTTTTTATTCACTCTCTCTCTCTCTCTCTCTCTCCGACTCTGTTTACAGCCTTCCTCCCCTCTGCTGCAAATGAGAGGGTGAGCCGAGGACATGAGATGAGCTAATAATCGCCATGTGGTCACTGTGTTACATTTTACAATAGGTGTGTACGTGTGGCATCAGAGCGTGGGCTCGGTCAGTCCTCTGGGAGCCATTTAGCTGCCTTTTCACCCATCATCAGTACAAAACCGGTCCCGTGTCTCCAACGGTAAACGTCATCATCAGAGGGCCTGATGTTTTTGCAGTCTCATACTTGCAGTCCAAACACAGCGAGAGTTGACACAGCACTCTCTAGTGGAGCAAGAAGTTGTGTGTGTGTGTGTGTGTGTGTGTACAAGCATTGACGGTGTTGATGTAGGGCAGTTTATCTATGTGATCTCTCCTCCGAGAAATGAGGTCTGCGTCCGCTCCGGTAAAGCTGATATATCTGCCCGTTTATTGCATAGGTCAGTCAGTGTATGGTTATTGTGAGTTGGTTTTGTAAATGATTCAGTTGTGTCAAATGATCTGTTTCATTTGTGAGCAGTGTTATGTGTCAGCTATCTTCCCGCTGTTGAATAGGTGTGGTGGGCCACTTTGTCTTGACTTTAACTTGGCTTTTAATTCTTTTTTTTTTTCTTATCATTTATTTCATGGTATTTTAAAATCTTCTGTTCCTTCTTACTGATTTGATGATTGTCTCGTATCCTTTGTGGTTTTAGTGACACGACAGATTCCTGCAATACTTGGCAAGCCTCCACAACCTGAGACATAAACCACAATAAAAATGAGAACAGCATGTTAAGTCATTATCTTTTTTTTTTTTAATGTGGCTCTTGCTAATGAGGCGTTTATTTTTTTTTGGCCATTGACATTTTAACGAGCCTGTTTTTTGGCTGTCTGAACTCAGATTGTCCTCCTACAGGCTGCTGGAGCTGCTAACTAGGCCAGCAGTGTGGCTCAGTTGATTTATGATATAACACAACTTCTGAAAAGCCCATAAAAAAGTATAATAATTATAGATACAATGATTGCTGGAAGCCAGTATTTGGCAGTCTGGAGTTTTACATTTTGAATGCAAGTATAGGTTGTAAAAAACTATAAATATGAGCATTTGGGTAAACCACGTTAGCATGAATTTAGCATATGTTTCTATTGTAACGCACTGCTATTTTGCTTATGCAGTGGAATGGTGTGTTGTGTGCGCTGAATCAAAGGCATGTGACACCCCTCTCTCCCCTCTGGCCTCTCCCCCAAGACCAGATGGTGTCTCTTCAGGCCCTCTAATGAATATTGATATGAGGGGTCCTGGTTAACAACAGGCGGGGACACAGGCTGGGCCAGAGACCCCTGAAATTGGCACTTAGTAAAGGTCTGCATTGAGGGGTCTGGGTGTGGAAAGGATTTATTTTTGAAAAAGAAAGCGAGTTTTTGGCAGTGATGTGGCCTTCCAAACACTCTCTTTCTTCTTCAAAAATAAATCCTTTTTTCCTGCACGCATAAGCCCCCACATGTGCCATATTGGTAAAGTGTCACAAGTGCACAAATTATTATGGATTAGGCGTTAATGAGTAAGAATTAGCCGCTTGAGTGATATGTCAAACTTTGGTGTAGAGTAAAAAACACAAGTAAATAAATAAAGGCTAAGAATGTAAAATGAAAGAGAGATTTTTAAGCAAAAGTCTGAGATGAGAAGTGCTGATAGAGAGAAAACAAAAGTGAGGAGTGAGGGAGCGGAAGGTGAAGAGATGGACAGGTTAAGCCACTGGCAGAGTTAATCCTCTGGCATGATTCCCATGTCTAAAGCTGCTCTCCTGAAGGCCTCAGCTTATTCCACACCCAGCTCATCCCGAGGCTGAACCACCGCCAGCACCCCGTGATGGGCAGTCTGACCCTGGACGCTGGGGTGGAGGTCTCTCCACTGGTGAAGCTCAGTCTCCCCACCTGTTTTTCCAGTGCCGGGAGATCTGTGATGGTGCTGTGTGGGGAGGGACGGCGGGTGTATGGATGAAGGTAATTGTGTTACCACCCTCCAGCTGGTGCGGGTGTATGGGCCAGCTGTAGCCTCCTGCTGTGCCACTTTATTGGGAATAAACATCTATTCAGAGGACAAGTGGACCAAAGTGCTGCTTCTATAGCGGAGAGAGATAATCCTGGCACACAGCACCGGTTGTTTGTTTGGCACCGAATCAGCCTTTTTCGTTAGTTTTGGGTTGTTTTTTTTCTTATAGCCGTGTTGTATTTCCTCTGCAGTTTGTCAGGAAACATTAGCAGGCGCGTAGAATCTCATCCACACACACACACACACACAGTGCCGTGAGGGCTGATGATGAACCGAGGCTGTGTCAGCTATTTATAACTCAAACGAGACCTCTATGGCTACAAGGCAAAGGGGCAGACAGGAAGAGAAAGGCAGAGAAAAAAAGAGATGTGAAGGAGGAGAGATTGGCGTAGACGGAGGGAGGAAAGAGGGCACTGGAGAAAGTGATGCAGTGACAAAGTGGAGAGTAAGACATTACAGTACATCGAGCTGGTTGTTGTATAGCTTTTCACTGTGAGGACTCAACCTCTGCTGTCAAATGTTGGCCCTGTAGTCCTTAGATAACGAGACAGAGCGCCAGACAGATGCACAACGCTGAAGGCCTTCATTAGGGAAAGGACAAAGACAAACACAACTATGCAACCCTAAAATATATCAATGATTAAAGTGTTATTTCAGCTCTTATTATCACCACGGTTAGAATTGGTGACAGTAAAAACAAGGAGGAGCGCCTCCAGTACTGCACCCTAACCTGTAAAATACATGTTCATGGCAGAAGCTTCAGTTAATTTAACAGTTTTATCCTTTTTATTTAAATCTCTGTTTTCTTCTGGCACGAAGCAATAGGTGACATTTATTATTCTGTGCATTTTGAATTGAGAATCTTTACATTTAAGTTGTTTCAGTCATTGCAATATTTAATTTTCGTGAGACAGAAGAAAAACACTTTGGCATAGTTTTATCTTTCCAGGCTCTAAAACATATTCAAGTGAGGAGGGAGATTCACATGCGTTGTGTGTGCGTGTGTGCGCATATGCATGATCACACGTGCCAGTCTATATTGAGTGAAGTGGGGGTGGATGCCTGCTGAAAGCCAGACTTTGACAGCCGTTTTGCTGGTGGGGGGGGGTTCTTCGTTAGACAATAGTGAGGGAATTGCAAAGGAAAGAGCCAATGTGAGCGACACAGCAAAATAGAGGGAGAGAGAGAGCAGAGGGGGAAGGGAGGAGGGTATCAGACTCGGGGATAAGCCAGCTGGGACAGGCTGCTTGGCTGGAAGCAGATCTTATTGTGCACTTGTCCTTCCCAAGTCACTCGGATACTCTGCAGAGGGAGGAGAGAGCTTCTTACCCCTAGCACAGGCCATCTACTGTCACTCACACACAACCTGCTGTCGAGCGTTTTATCTTCTTTAGAGTTCTTCTGGATCTTCTTCGTAAAAGTGAACTGATTTTTCTCACCACTGACAGAAAGGGGACTTGTTGGACTTTGGCTTTGCCACGATATTTTGATATTGTGTCTGCTATGGCGCTGGTGTAGGCATGGTGGTCTACTTGAGGAAGAGCATCCACTCTCTGCTGTCTGTCTTCAAGAAGAAGGGTGAGTGCTGAGTCACATGCAGGAATGTGGCAGGCTGTAGCGTTGACTTGAGGCTGCTGACAGAGGTGAACTCTGGTTTATACGACAGTAATACTCTTAAACTTTGCTTGGATTGAGGTTTATGGAGTTAAGATGATCTTTTTCCTGTACTTAATGTACCCTAAAAAGTTTGCATTGCACAGTTGAAGTTATGACGTGACGGATTACTAAAATGATTTTTTACTGATTTTGTGAGCTGGTCACTGTGTCTCTGTCTCACACACACAAACACAGACACACTGGCACGCAAGAATTAGTGTTGAAGGCAATTTAGGGGTCCTCTCTAATAAGATAAAAGGCTTAACTGACTTTTTCGAAGATCGTCTCAATCGGCCAAAAGCCCTAAACCTCCTGCAGGGGTCTGGCAGAATCTCATGGAGGGCTTTTCCAATTAATCACAACTGGTAGTTAGAGCGCCTGTGTGGGTGATCTGCATTCTGCTGCAGCCGTTTCGTCTTGAAATTTGTCACTGCTCCTTGGATTGCACCAGACAGTCCTAGATTCACAATGATCTGAGATTTCCCACAGCCACACACAGGAGAGGGCATTGTGCCTGGACCGCATCACCTGTGTGAATACGGGAGGACAGAGGTACACACACAGACATGTACTGTACAGTATGTACATCCACACTCACACAGTGTCAGCTAACCAGGCAACACTGAGAGCCGCAGTGTTGAAAGTGACAAAGGAAGGAAAGCGGACACCTCGCGCTGACCTTTGATTAGCTAATGACAGACAATATGCAATTTTCATCACTTACACAGCCCACACACACAAACAAACAAACAAACAAACAACACATACACTAATAATAATGACAGACAAAAACACAAAAAAGAAATACATGAAAATATGAATAAACAAATTTACACCCTTTTTGCTCATTATCATTTAGCGTTACGCCCAATAGAATAAAATAGGCCTTAACAGGTGGGAAAAAAACCTTTTTGTTGTCACATCAAAACTGAATTTGTGCCAACAGTACAACAGTATTTAAGACAAGAGGGCTTCCACACCTAAATCACCAAGCAAGGCAATAGAATATAAAGCCAACCATCTCTAGGGCAATAACATGAAGACAAAACCTCCGCCGTCCTTTGACACTGAGTAAAGCCATCCTGAAGGGAGAGCCCGGTCTAGTTCCCACGCAGGAGGTCCCCCAGGAGGGAGTCCAGTGGGATCTTTGCATGCCGTCAATCCAGATTATCTAATCATCCATGGTCTAGTGAGGCATAGAGATACTACAGGAGATTAGCCAGGCAATAGTTCACAGAAAGTCTGGTCAGGTTGGACGTCTGCTCTCCAAACTGCTCGGCTGAGGAGATTTGAAGAGTGTGCTGCGTCAAAGGTGCACAGATTGACACACGCTCTTGTCACATGGAGGTCCAGAGGATTCACTGTAAAGCTGATAAATGTATTGGCCAACAGACACCTGTTGGGTCTGTTTGTATGTGTGTTGCTGTTTGTATCCTGAGAGGACAAAGGAATTACTTTGGGATGACCTCTCAGTGTAAGATAGTTTAAATGGCTTGGACAAAGCTGATGTATTTAGTGAGTAAAGTGTGGCTTGTTTGGTCCAAAGTGCAAATTAGATACACAGTGTAAGTGTAATAAGCTGCTGTTAAATGACACTTAAAGAGTGTTAGTCTGATACCCATTCCAGTCAGTTTACACTGAAATTAATATAATTAATTCTAGAGCACAACGGCAAAAACGTTTATTATCCTGTCAACCAATTACATTTGATTTTCTCTCTGTTTTCCCTCTCATCAGCTGGCCCAAAGGGTAATGAAGACCAAAAGAGGTTGGCCGTCCACTACAGCACCTCTCAGCACTACCAGGAGAATGTTTTCATTGAGGGCAGCAGGCCACAGTACCTGGAGGACCTACACACTGAGGCCCAGGAAGGCCTCAAGATACTGCAGCAGGAAGGTCACTACAAATAAGACATATAATACGTAATTACAGTAGACACTGACAGAGTTGTGCTTTATATGTAAGAAAATGAATGCAAACTCATCTAAATAAGGTTTGACACATGGTAGTATAGTGCATTATAGTATTAGTAGTAAGTATTATCTGACTGATAAAAGGCATAGGAGTGTTTTTCTGTATGAAGGTCAACAGCTGGAGCTTTAGTTTACCCACCTTTCTATCTATGATTATATCACTGATAATAAATATTTAACGATGGATGGGGGATAAGTGTATTTAGATTCTGATCCTCGTCTCTTTGGTTCACACAGAGCACAAGAATGGAGTGAACTTTCCTGACAATGAGAGCATTGCTGTAAGTGTCCTAAAAGCTCTGTGGATCATTTGTCACTTCCTTCATATAATGTACGCCACCTAACTAAACGCTGCTATGCATGCGTGTGTGCATGTGTGTGTGTCTCCCCTGCAGTCTACAGACACTCTACGTCCGGAGCAGGATATCAGCTCCAAGGACGGAGGTGGCTCTCCAGAGACGAGATCCACTGCCGGGAGCACTGATACCACAGTAACCTCTGCAGTGTCGACTAGGCCTGTGCTCACCCGCCAAGGTAAATAACAGCTCTGCTTGCGTGTGTGTTCAGAGACTTGGATAGGAAGCATTCGTATCTCGCTCATCTTGGAGAAATAGGAGCTAATCATAGCGCTTGTGCCCTTGAAAGCAGTTTGAGCTTTGTTCCTAGGTTTGCTTCTTTATTACGAGTCATTGGCGTGTACCCATTTAGCATGCACGTCTCATTCCCAGCTGCGTGGTGCCTCTGCAGATATGGTGTGAAATCAAAGGAAAAGGAATTTGACACACACACACAGCTGAAGCTTTTTTCAGCTACTCAGAAGTTCTACACATCTGAAGACAGCACTGCGGCTGCCTCTGCATATCACAGCTGGAAGGCACAATACGCTGTTCTGTGTGTGTGTGTGTGTGTGTGTGTGCACAAAGAAATTGTGATTGGTATTCTGATCCATATTTCAAACAACCTTTTTTAAAATCCCCTAGAAAAGCCAGTTCCCTAATATACTTGGGGTTTCAGTGCATTATACACATTCTACATGTTGTGCATTGCTCCCATTATTTAACCAGTGCTGAATTAAGTTTCCTCATTGCAAATATAACCCTCCTTCAATACAATTACTGCAATTAGACAGTTTTTCTTCTGTCTTTCAGGTTCTACATTCAAGCCCCTGAATCCAGTAAAACGATTAGATAAGAGCCGGAAGAGGAGCAGGAGGACCACCATCATGGGTATTCCCAACCAGGTCCAGAAAGAACTTGGTACGTCAACACGATCATCTTCATTAAACCAGTAGACATCGGGTGTCCTTGGTGGTAAACATGTTATTGACGGTGCTTTGCCCTCTTCCCAGCGTTGCACAGAAGCTCAACGTTCCAGCCACTCGTTTCTACCCAGCCCCTTAATCATGACGGACAGCAAATCAACAAAAACAGCCACTCAGGGGTTGTTATCATTCCTACAGTTGATGGAGGGACTCCAGTAGCGAATAAGGAGGGAGCAAGGGTGCACCTTTCAGAGCTGGAGGTAAAGGGTTCTCCAGAAAGTACAGTGCCAGTCAAAGGTTTGAACACACCTTCTCATTCAATGTTTTTTCTGTATTTTTATTATGTCCTACATTGTACATTAATAGTGAAGACATCAAAACTATCAAGGAACACAGATGGAATAATGTAGTAAACAAACCAGGATATGTTTTATATTTTAGTTTCATCACAGTGGCCACCTTCATTTGACCTTGATTACAGCTTTGCACACTATTCTCAGCTTCATGAAAGTGGTTCATGGAATGCTTTTCCAAGACTCTTGAGGGACTTCCCAGAGGTGCTGAGCACTTGTTGGCTGCTTTTTCTTCACTCTGCAGTCCAACTAATTGCAGACCATCTCAAATGGGTTTAGGTCAGGTAATTGTGGAGGCCAGGTCATCTGACGTTTGCTGACATATTTGCTACTTGAACTCTGTGAAGCATTTGTGTGGAATCTACATCTGAGATGCTTTTAATTTGCGGTTTCTGAGGCTGGTAACTGTAATGGACTTATCTTCTGCAGCAGAGGTAACTCTTGGTCTTCCTTTCCTGGGGTGTGAGAGCCAGTGTCATCATAGCGTTTGATGGTTTTTCTGACTGCTCTTGAGATACATTCAAAGTTCTTGAAATTTTCTGGACTGAATGACCCTCATGTCTTAAAGTAATGATGGACTGTCGTTTCGCTTTACATAGTTAAGTGGTTCTCACCATGATATGAATGAGAACAGTAGTGGAATACGGCTATTCACTCTGTAGAACTGTGTACCAACCCTGGCTCTGCACAACACAACTGATGGTCTCAACACACTTAAAGAAGAAATTAACTCTTGACAAGACACATATGTTAATGGAAAACACTCCAGGTGATGACCCAATGAAGCTGACTGAGAAAATGCCAAGAGTGTGCAAAGTTGTCATCAAAGCAAAAGGTGGCCACTTTGAAGAATCTAAAATATAAAAGATATTCTGGTTTTTGTTTACTACATAATTCCATGTGTTCCTTCATAGTTTTGATGTCTTCAATATTAATCTACAATATACAAAACAATACAGATAAAGAAAACACATTGAATGAGAAGGTGTCAACGTATTACAGGTTTTCATTACTTAAAATGGTCCTCTTTCCACTGCTAAGCAGGCATCCACAGATGAACAGCTGCTGAAGAAGCACCTACAGGCAATGCACCAAGACGAGCAGTCCTTCAACCACCAGGGCTTGGGCTCCCTGAGGCCCAAGTCCCTTGCAGTACCTGGCACGACCACTTCCTCATCATTCTCTCCTTCAGCGATGTTTAGTTTCCTCCAGGAACCCCAAGTAAGAATGAGATCAGCTAGTTTTCTGAAACTTCAGCCGTCAGTATCACACCTGAATCTGTCTTGACCATTTTAGAGGTTTAGCTGCGAAATCCTACTTCTGTTTTTTTTTTTCTAGGGCCCAGTGATGTCCATATCCCCTCAGGCCACCTACTTGTCTACAATCATCCCTAATGCAGTCTTGCCAGCCTCTATTGAAGTCATAGAGATTGACCGCAGCAGCAGCCGGACACGTGGCAGCAGTGTAAACCATGGCGGCAGTGTCCGCACTGTAAGCAAAAGCAGCCTGGCATCCGCAGACTCATCAGTCAGCCCTTTTTTGTCCAGAAGATCAGATGGAGATGGTTACCAGACAGACAATTCCCACAGCGACTCCACACCAATGCCTACATCGGCTTCAGGGTCAAACTGGAGCGAGTCAAAGTCTTCAAAGACTATTATTTCGAACTCCTCCCCTGTATCCTCCAAGGGCAGCACACATAGTGGCAACTCACAGAGAGTGCGACTAAATGGGCAGGAAAGCCAGGCAGAACAGTCCAGTGGGGACCTTCTCAGTCTCCGTAGCTCAGTTAGCATGATTAGCAGCTCTAGCAGTAAAGGTGAAAATGTTGTTACAAGTCAAGGATCTGAGTGTGGTCTTTCAGGGTTAGTGAATGCCGGAGAGGATGCAACCAAACGGAATTTCACTCGTAGTCTATCTGTGATGAAGACCAAGCAACCCCCAGCACCTCCAAGGAGAACAAACTCTCTGCATAGTAATAAGATCAGGAGCAACTCCAGGGTTCTGGTGGAGATCAAAGATCTCAATGACTCTGTGTCTGGAGAGGTGGCAAATGCCACAGAGAATATTGTAGCAAAGGAGGAGATAAAATCAGTCACTTCAGATACCAGTAAGACCCCCACCCCTGTATCGAACTCCACTGAATCCAGCTCTCTAGATGCTTCCTCCAGTCCTTTAAGCCCCACACAGGCCTCTTCCAGGGAGGCAGAACCCAGCAGCTCCTCCCCACAGAAAACTACCTCGGAAGAGGGGAAATTTGAACGGACTATGTCTCCTTCCAGTGGCTACTCCAGCCAGAGCGGCACTCCAACACTTTCCCCAAAAGGGATCTCCCCAACATCCCCTGACAAACAGAAGATGAAACCGGTCAAACCAGAGAGATCAGTGTCTCGGGCCTCATCCTCAGCAGCTTCTCCTTCCTCCTCTCTTACCTCACTATCATCGGGTACATCTGAGCCTGTCAATCCAGATGTTTCCACATGTAGCACCAGTCTGCCTCCACAGGGATCTCCACCCACTGTTGCTGCAAAAGAACTGTTTCCCAATAACAATTCTTCAACTTTGAGAGCTGAAGTCAGAGAGCTGTTTAACATCCCACCACCTCCCAAAGTCAAAGCACCATGCCCTCCTCCTCCAGAGACATGGGCTCACAACAGGCGCTCCTTTGACCTCCTGTGTGGGCCTTGCCCTAATGTCAACAGAGCAGCCCACAACCTAACACAGATACGGGACAGCACAGTCAAACAAGCAGGAACCCAGACTGAAGCCAGCAAGGAGATGCCAGTTTTAGTTGAAACCATATCATGTAAAGACAAATCTGTTTTAGAATTGTCAGAAAGCAAAGCAGAGCCTGAGACATTGTTAGCAACAGGTCCTGAAGATGTTCACGAGGAGCTGGAGAATAAGAAATGTCCAGGTATCGAACGACAAGAAGAAAGGATGGAAGGAAGTGCAGACATTCAGAAAGAAGAGCAGAGTAGTAGCCCCGTAGTAAAGGACCTAGAGGGTCAAGACACAACTCCAAAGAAAGATCCTCCTCCTGTCATGAAGAAACCCATGACAGGACTGCACAGAGAGGAATTGGTATCAACAGAGCACTCAGTGGATAGACAGCAGAAGCAGACAAGTCACTGTGCCACAACAGAAGATCATATACCTGTTGAGAACCAAACAACCTCTTCAGAGAATGGGCTCACAGTTTTAGTTGACAAAGATGATAATGCGATGGACAAATGCGAGGACACTTCCATGCAGTTGCTCACTGTAGAGGTCCCAAAAATTACTAAGGCCTCGCCACCGCCTACTCCTCCCCCGGCATACCACCCCACACCTCCTCTGTCAAGAAAAACACCTCCTTCATCAGTATCTACACCACCAGATGACTTACTGAGGGTACAGGAGGAGATCCATGTCGTAGAGTCTAGCTGGCCACCTCCTCCACCTCCAATGGAAGGAGACTCAGTCTTCGATGGAGGAGATGAGGTTGACTTTCCTCCACCTCCTCCACCCTTTGTGACGGACAATGAGCCAAAAGTGACGGATAGTTGTATCACAGAGCTGGATGTCTCAGAAATACCCACAGAGGATGTTGGTGAGACAGCTGAGGATTCAAGTGAAGCTGAGACATCTGTGCATGGACAAATTCCAGATATACCCCCTGCTGTTCCACAAACAGTAACTGACTCCAAACCAGAGGTTGTCCTGCAAGTTTCAAAAGCTAACATCAGCAATGAGATATCTTGCAGATCAGAACAGAGTTTTTTACCGGTTTCAAACAATGGCCCACCTACACAAATGGAGGCACCTCCTTTGCCGCCTATTACAAGAGCAGAGAAACCAGTCTCAGTCTCTGCTTTGGTTCCTCCCAGCAGTTTCCTGAGGCGAGACTCTCTGAAAATTGAAGATCAGTCTCCCTCAGAGCCTCCAGTCAGTGCCCAGCCTGCAGTTACTGTCCCACTAGCACCTCCTTTACCAGCAGAGAATTTAACCCACGGGATTAATTTCAGAAGGCAGCCCAGTGTAGCAAATCGAGACACCAGGAGCAAGGAGCTCCTTTCCCGTCACAAAAGTGCACCCATTCCCAAAGAGGATGCTAACATACCACTAGTCACACCCTCTCTGCTTCAGATGGTGCGTCTCAGATCAGTCAACATGACTGAAGATCAGGTGAAAGCTCCATCAGAGGACAAGTCAACACACCAGGTAGCTCCAGTTCAGGAGAACTGCCAAGTCTCGAGCCCAGGACCTCACAACATTCCACAGAAGCCTATCCGCAAGTCTCTGTCACTAAAATCTCCCCCTCAGACAGTAAAAATATCCTCTGTGACACTAAACACCCCTTCCATGCGCTTACAGGAAGCCATACGTATGAAAACTGCAGCCATGTCTTCAAGAGATAGTCTTCAATCCCGACTGGGTGTGAGACCATCCACTTACAGCTGTGTCGGAGACCAAGGCGCTCTGTCCGTGAAATCACCCGAAGGGTGTGACATGCTCATGTCCCCCGCCTCTACCGCCAGCTTCATCTTCTCCAGGAGCACAAAAAAGGTTGTCATAGAGACAGCAGCGGCCCCCTCCTCCCCTGAAGCTCAGGCAAGTCTGAAGCAGTGCTTGGCTGCCGAACTCATGCAGGTGTCTGACCAATCAAAGGCCGCCACTTTCTCCAATGGTGGGGTCAAGTCTGACAAAGTTCCTCCACCAGTAGCTAAGAAACCAGCCCACGGGAGCATCAGTCCTTCACAGAATCTTCCTGCTCGCTCAGCAAAGATGGACTTAAGCCTTGAAGGAAATGGAGCAATAGGAGGAGTACAGCATACGAGTGGAATAACACCCCCAGAGACAACAAGTAAGAGCAGCAACATTATTTATCATGATTTCCTGTCATTGTCTTTGTGAAAGTCATGATGGATAGCCACTGCCGTGCTTGATGTGTTTCAGGGTGATGCTGCTGAGTGTGTAAACTCATTAAGGCTGAGTCAGTGCTCGCATCAATCAATAGCTAACGTGCCACTCTCTTGACATGAAGAGTGCAAATTCTAGCATTAAAATGATCTCGAGCATCTAAGCAGTTTAACATAGCCTTAAAGAGCATATTTTTTGCTCTCCATACCAACAGGAGAAAACTGCACACTCAAGCCTCCCTTCACACAAATACAACACAAAAGCTGCCAGCTTGCCTGCAGCTTTTTCCTTGTCAATGTGCGAGCATGTGCTTCAATCTGCCTTAACCTGGAGCTCATGATCATGTCTGTGATTGAATTCGATTAGGACAGAATATTCATTACATGTGTTCCTGTGACTGTATTACCCTGATGCCATAACGTCAAACCTTCTCTGATCTTTCCCCTTTCAGCTACACGAGTGACAGCAGACACAATAGAGACACTGTTTTGAAAGACTAACTAAGAACCAGGCTCATGCCAGAGGAACAAGCAAAGACTACAAGCAAGTAAAAGGACAACTCACAGCAAGGACTGACATCACTGAGAGACGTACAACTCAGCTATCAGAGTTTTGTGTGTGTTTAGTCTTCTCCAAAAGCCTTAGCCTGTAATGGCCTTCCTACATATTTATGCAAAAAAATGTCTCGCTCCCACTTTCTTATGATAGCTTTATTCTGGAGTATTTTTCTAAGCTATAGTTTATCTCTTATTAAGGCCCCTCAGGATGAAATGGTGTACATTAGCTGAACTGTAAATAGTTGGCTTGAGTAAGATCGCCTCCCAGAGGTAGAATTTGGTAGTGGTCACTGCAGCTCAGAGAAAAAGACTTGTCTTGACAAAGCATTTCTGTACAGAGTTTTATTGTCTGTGAAGTCTTTTTTTTCCCTGTTGTAATAGAATATATAATTTTCATGGGGATATGAGCCGTTGTCAGATAAGGCTGGCAATGGCATTAACTACAGGACAAATCAGCATTTTATCACTTTTTTTGCTTAAAGATTTGAGTAAAAACATATTTGGAACAGTGTTTGAGAAAAAGGGACGCTGCAGATTCACAAGAATCAAGAATGAGAGTATGAAATTGTAGGACAGAGGCACTTGTGTAGAGTTAAAGATGACAAACCATTAAGATTTAACACAGAAAAGCAACTGATTACAGCGACTGCTTAAATGTCGATTAGATGCTTCTGCGTAAACCTGCACAATCTTCTTGGGTTTAGTTAAAGGTCAGCCCAACACATTCTGAAAAATCTTGCATCCTATTTATTTATGTGTTGTTGTTTCCACTAGTAGCACTGTCACCTTTTCCTACCAAATCTGAAATATTTTATAATCCGTTGCATCTGAAAACCACTTTTAGGGCTTATGGGTGTGACGGTCAGCCCTGGATGATTCATACACTGGAGTAGACTTGGTGTGAGGTCAGTGTTTTTATCAAACATTCTCTATCTAAAACTCTGGCCCGAGCTTTTTATGGTGGAAAATCCAGCTCATCACTATTTGCACAAAATGCTTTTCCCCAGCAAAATCATTGGAGAGTGAAATATACTGACTCCTCCCGATGGGTCAGAAATCAACACCTTGATGATTATAAAGAATTATGTACAGTAATTACTTCTATAAATAAAATCTAAGTGTATCAAAAATGTGGTTTGTTGCATTCGTTCTTATAGACAGATTTTACACTTAATACATACATCTCACCTAAAAAAAAAAATATATATAACCTCTGCAGACCACAGAATTCAACCAGCGTTTATTTCATGTTAGAGATGATGCATTATTTGATTATATGACAGATATTGATTTCTGTACAGCACTACCCCCAATACAACCGTCCTACATCTTACAGTACATGACATACTGATTTTTATATACATCTGATATCTGTAACCCATAAAACTATTGATTTTAATTAGGTTTGGCAGATTGGCCATTTACCATGAGGGCAATGGACACAGTGCAATATGACCAAGAAAAGTCGTGAAACATTAAATCCCTTTTGAAACACCTGAGATTCCTCCTCAGATACTTCCAGGAATGAGCCGCCAGAGCTGCAACATTCAAGAAAGTAATCCGAGTAGCAGAATGTCTCTTTTGCAGAACTCTGTCATGTTGTATTTGTATATGTAGAAACACCAAACTTCCAAAAGTTGATTAGTTATAGTAATTCTTGTTGTACAAGGCTCTTATTTTTCCAATGAAGTCGAAGCATGGTAACAGAATTTGTCTGAGCCAGTCCAAACCATCTGAGACTTTTGGCATCAATGTCCCATCATTCTCCGGGAAAACATCCAGATGAAGTTTGACCGTTGTTGCCATGGCGATTTGTTGTTGTGTGTTCTTGGTGTGATGTGACCGGCAGGAGCAGCTTCAGTGGTGAAAGTAATGTGTGTGTCTAACTGATGTTGCCTCCTTTGAGTGTCTTACATGTGATCTGTCCTAGTTTGGTCATCAGCTGCTTGTCTTTCCACTGAGCTCCACACTCGTCTGATATCTTCAGGTCGACCTGAAGAATAACACGATCATTATAGACATATAGTCATAAAGAAAACATGACTAGTTTTATTTCAATATGCAATTCTTGTTCTTCTTGTTGGATTTTGAAGAAACACTTTACTGGTATTTCCTGTATTAGTCTTTCTGAATAGAGAAACGGTGAAATTGGACTGAAACATACCTGTAGTTTCTCCCACACCTTCTTCTTTGGGTTGAGTCTGTCGTCCGCTTTGCCTGTCTCATATCCCTCAAAGAAGACTCGTTCTCCTGGCGATGACCCCTCTGGAGGGTCCAGAGGCTCCACCCTCCTGGGCTCCCCTTCACTAAGAGTCAACCAATCAGACACGGTCAGGGACTGTTACATCAATGAAGCTGAAGGATGTGCCGTGCATGCTTGTGCAAATCAGAAATAACACTCACATAGAGGCACATAGCAGCATGGCTTGAGATTCAATCCCTCGCATCTTCTGGGGTTTCAGATTGCACAGCACCAACACCACTCTGTCCTGTAAGTCCTCCTGTGAAACGTAAGCTACCAGGCCGCTGACTACTGTCCTTGGCTCTGGCTCTCCCACATCGATCTTCTCCAGGTATAGAGAATCAGCGTCTGGATGCTGGAAGTTGGACAATAAAGAACCCCATGTGAATACGGGGGGGCATCACCTGGAGAAACGTAACACTGATCAGCTCAACAGGTGCCGACATCCTACCTTCTCCACACTGATGATCTTCCCCACCCTGATGTCCAGTCTGGAGGGGACCAGCTCATCGTCCTCTCCTTCCCCTCCACCTCCTCCGGCCTTGGCACCCTTTCCTGCTGCTTCTGATCTCCCACACACAAATGAAGACTCCACATGAAGCTAGCTGACATCCCATTTTCAACAGAACCAGTCACACTGCTATATGTGGATTAATGCAAGAGAGGGAAGACTGAAATACTGACTCGTCTTAGAGGGGGCAGGGTAGGCTGAGTTAGTGAGTTTGCGGAGCTCAGGAGACTGAAACTTCTTCCTGATTGGATCCAGCAGTTCGTTTAGTGCTACTTCCACTGAGGCCTTCAGGTCTCCTGGATGGACCAGCTAACAAGGTCAAAGATTACCAACAGTTAGACCAGAGCACAAAGGGAAAAATAAGCATTTAAGACAAGTCTTCAATTTAGCCAGTGTGTTCATACCTCCTCAGCAAAGTCCTTCTCCACCTCTTCAAACACCATATAGGTTTTGTCTCCACCCCATTTAGGGTCTCTTTTGATGGAGAAATCTGAAACACAATGATACCAATTACCAACTCATTTTATATTCTTCACACCATTGGAGGAGTTGTCAGAGGCCAAGACATCAGATGGAAGTTGACGGGGGAGTTTTCTACCTCCACGTAGAGGGAAGATGACATATTTGACAAAGGAGAGGACCCCGTTGTTCTGGATGTTGCCTGGCTCACAGAAAGCTTTCTTCAGCTTCTTCTTCACATCCTCTTTGGAGTCCAGGAGATCTATTTTTGACTCCTGTGGCCAAAAGAGACAATGTTATGACGGGCTCCAAGCATTAGACGACAATGTTCACAGAAATCTGAAATTACGTAGTTGTTTTTTTGTTTTACTCTACATACTTCTTCTGAGGAGCTCATCTTGGCCCCCGTCAGTCCTGGTACCATCGGGTTCATCAGATGGGCGCGCTTGGCGTAGCCAAGGGAGGGCAAGTACTGGAGACGATTGAAATGACAGTTACACTTTTACATTGTTTTTTATTTATTTATTTATTTATTTATGTCAACACCTGTAAAAGATCAGAGATGTGGAGAAGAGAGAGGGTGAAGGGTTGAAAGAAATATGCAAAGATGGAGAGAGCGGGTACCTTCTCTGCCAGAGTGAAAATCTTCCTCTGATCAACTCCTCCAAACTGTGCATCCACCTTGAGGTACTCCTCATCCAGAGCCTGCCAACAAAGAGAAATCACATTGTAACACCAAATGAGAATTTTATGGAAAAAAAAAAAAACATCAGGAAAAATGAGTCCGAAAGAGTTAAATATGTGAGGGTGCCCTCAGGATCAGATCTGATAACTGTTCTAGTTTAAACAACTTTCATCTGGAGTATTTCTATCACAATAAATGGACATTGTTTCTGTAAATACAGTAATACCTGTAGTTAATGTTTATTATTGGGGGGTTGAGGATACCAAAAGTAATCTTACATCACTCCTCAGTAGCTGTTATTACTCCATCTAGACCAATGCTATTACCTGCAGTCCAGGGTAGAGCAGACCACTCAGCAGGGGGTGCTCCACCTGTTTTACGACCTCAGCTCCAGCCTTCTTAGCATCATGCTCCGTCACCATGGACGACAGACGGTACACGTCCAGAGTGTACTCTCTGAAAAACATGGGCATAGTTTGAGTATCGGCTGCAGCTACAAAAGCCTGTTCCAGGGAAGTTAAAGTTACATGAATGCACATGAAGACAGACTCTCGGCACAACTGACCTGCTGAGCTGGTAGTCAGTTCCTTTGACAAATTTGAGTTTATCCAGAGGCACACCAATGCTCTCCAACATGGCCTTGATAACCTGCTCATAGTATTTCACCCTGAGCTCCAGCAGCTCCCACGGGGCCTTCATGTTGTCCAGGTAAGCATGCAAGTCTGCAAACAGAATAGTGACCTGTGGAAAAGAAGAAGAAACAAAAAACATGTATATGAACTTCTGGCAAACAGAGCTTTGATTTTAGCAGGAAGTGCTGATTAAATCATATTCCTTAACAACAGACAAGATGCTCAGCGAGATCCACCCACCTCACATCCAGCCTTGAGGAAGTCTGCTATCTTGGACATGGGGACAAAGTAAGCGACGTGGGGTTTGCCAGTGGTCGCTGTGCCCCAGTACACCTTCAGCTCCCTCTCCTGAAGAACCTGCTTCAGCTTGTCCTCGCCAAGGACCTCCTGCAAAACACATGCTCAACAGGTTAATGAGACCAAACCACTGGGTGCTCACTTTGACTGTATGTTTGGTTGTGTGTCCCACCTGGAGGTTCCTCGTAATGAGGTTGAACTTCTCATCCGGACTCAGCTGGTCTGACATGGTGCAGGGCCTTCTGACTAGAAAGATGGGAGTTGAAGCATTGTTGTGATCCGATGGCAGCAGCTTCGTTTCATTTAGTCGTCTTAGCGAATAACCCGTAAAAATAAGGGTTCAAACTCTATCAAATCTCTTTCAGTTTAGTGCTGCCCACAGCCACAGACAGGAGATGACTTGGTAACATCTGTCAGTCCAGTTTGGGCAGTTTCCTTAATAATCTGCTTTCACCAAACCTGCACCTTACTGCGCAGTGACAAGCAGATATCACATTAATTATGGGCATTTTGAGTGGAAATAAACAGCAGCCACACTAATTTACCATACGCCGAATTCATCAGAAGACCATAACAGTGTGAAAACATATAACCTTGATCTGTCCGAGTCAGTTAGACATTGAGAAAGATGACGTTGACGTTAAACTGACCCGAGTCCTAAAGTAAATATGTTAACATTGCAGCTATGTTAGCTATGTATTTACAAGTTAAGTCCCCAATTTCCCTCCATATGTTAGGAATAGGCCCTTCAGTCAACTTTAATATAATACTCTTGCTACCTTATTGGCCAGCTACCCCTCACCGTCACGCTGATAATGAATGAACAAGCCAGCTAAATGTCGCTAGCTAGCAAAAAAAAAAACATGTGCAGCTAACGTTACTTCGCTTTGGTGATGTTCGGGGTTAAAACTGCGACAAATGTATTATCTGAGTTTTCAGTTTATCCGATATTAATACTAATCAAGCACAAAACCAGGCTGTACAACCTGCGGACTCACCTCAAAACCTGTCTTCCGACAATGAGACTCGACTCGTGTGGGAGAAGCCGGTTGGGTGTACCTGCCAGTGTGTTGCATCAGCATTAGCATCAGCTCTGCTATCGATTCACTTTAACCTGCAGGGGAGAGCAATCGAGTGCAGATTGCGGAGCCTAGGATTAGGTTAAAAGCGAAACTTCTGCTTCTTCCAGGGGAGCGAAATATTAACTGAAAATGATATGTTTTCGGTGGAAAATAGATGTTGTTGGACGGCTATAGACTAACAGTATGTTACACCAGTTATCTCCAAGTTCCCACTGAACACAGAGCACACAGCAGATAAATACATGGTTTAATTATTCACACTCGTGATCACAAATCACAACATATGCACCAAGCAAACACATTGTGAGTGAATTCTTGACAAAATGGGCAAAATGAGTGGCCTTGATCTTGTATTTAAGTGTTGGAAATTCCTGTTTTGCACATAATCAAGTTATGTGCAATAAACTGACACACAGTGAACTTGGGGCTTTGGTACCCTTCAGTCTGGGCTCCTATGGCAGCTGCCTCCTTAGACAATTATCATCTCCTCCTGGAGGCATGCAGCTTCCTAAAAGTATTAAAAATGTATTTTCTTGCGGAAACTCTCCCCCTCTGTCCTCCTGCACGTCTGTTTCCATCACCAGCTTCCACACAGAAGCCTGGACTGTAGTAACTACTGTGGTATTCATGTGTTGTTGCTCTCTTATGGGACTACATGTACCACGGCAGGGCATCTTGTATCCATGGCAGCGTGTAAAAGACGTCACTAGTGAAGAGAAAGGTAATGGTGATTGCATGTTTCAACATATATGTATGCACCACTGATTGCGTTCATATAGCACATTTTATTCTGTTGCCTAATAAGACTAAAGGTTTTACAGGACGAAGGACGCTTAAAAGAGAGACATAAATGTATGGCGTGCATGTGAGCTGTTGTTAATCATGTCCATCCGGGCCGGAGCACTGGTCAGTACTTGTGGGGAGGTGCCCAGTCAGAGGTCGGGCTCCAGCCGGGGGAGCACCGGGAGGATGAGGTTCCCAAACGAGGAGTCCTGAGTGATGAAGAAGCCGGACGAGTGGACGTGAGCGTGCTGCAGGGCGGCCTTCTGCTGGGCGGCGATGTGCTGCTGCTCCGCGCTGTCCCTCACCTCCTTCAGGCTGGGTCTGGACGACAGGGGCAGGTTGGCTCCGGGGCTGCTCATCAGCCGCCGCTTCTCCTTGTCCAGCTCCGCCAGGATGGCTACCCGCGTCTTGTTCTGAAAGCCTGGCGCTGGAGGGTTAGCAGCCATGTCAGCCTAGCGCAGTCAGCGGGGCAAATGAAGGCTTCACAGGTCCATGCAGCGGGTAACTGAGGATGTTTTTTTATGTTATGTGTTTGTCCAGCTAACGTCGATGTGGTTTCTTTCTGACTGTGACAGACATGGAGGAAAAGCAGCCACAGTTAGCCGTGAAGTCTCAGCGCTCTCTGCTCGCTGCTACAAGCTAACAGGATGTAAATACTTCCGGCTTGACTGTTCCGTCCTTCAAAATAAAAGCGCCCGATCTCTATCAGAAGCTTTTACTGTATTCGCACGAACTCCTCCTTTATGTTGTCTCTAAATGAAAGTGGCCACAGCTCCAAGGTATGATTCATGTTACTGATGTTTAAAAGCACTTTGGAAATGTGACATTACGCTTAAGCATTAATTCGTAGGCTATCGTTCATAATTATTGTACAACATATGCGCGAATATTGTTAAAACAAATTAAAGGTATATGAAAATGACCAGGTTTGAAGTCTGAAGTTTTTAAGTCTTTTTTTTCTTCTGATCAATTACTTGGAACATGTCTATGGATAACAATACCACTAGATGGCAGTACTTTACCAGGAATATTGTATATATCAATAATAATAATAATATCTCCATGTCATGTTGTGTTTGACTGCTAAATGTAATACATGAGCATTTTTTTCTTCACTATTTTGCACATTTCTTCATTATTTTAACCCATGTGTGGGTCTTCTATGTGGGCCTAACATGTATATGCTGTTCTTGAACCAGGTCATTTAATAATTGTTGCTGCTCTTACATTATGGTTATTCATTCACACACTGTGTATCAAAATATCTTTTCTGTCATGTTTTAAGTGTTATAAAGTTGTTTCAAGTAAAGAAATGTTGGCAATTCATTCACAGTACACTTATCAATTAGTATTTATTAACTTTTTTTTTTTCAATCTCAACATTTTTTTCTTAAATAACTACAGTACAGTGTACATAAATTCATTTCAATTGCAGCCACAAATATCAAAGATATTTACAGGTTTACATACAATATATACATATGCACAGGAGGCATGTACACAAGGCTTCTGTGTGTCCCTGTGGGATTAAAGCTCACACATTTGGCTACAGCCTCGAGAGTCACGAGGGAAGTTCACTGACAGATCCATAAAAGACAAAGCACTGACAAATAAAACAAGATGAGATTTACAGGATGTACAATATTACCGGCGTAGTGAGTCAAATTGGCACCATGTTGGCATGTACAGGATCTTCTACTAGCCTCTACTTAGAAAAGGACTAAAAAAAATAATAATAAAGTAAATGAATTATGAACATTTTCACACCGTGAAACAACGTGTTGAAGACATAGCGGTATGTATAACATATGACACTGTATATACACATTTCCATATCAATGGATATGAAATATGTCAACCCACACTTTCATGGATCGATTGAGATGATCACAAAGCATCCTGCTTGTTCCTTCAATAAACACGCATATATACAAAAAAATAAACATTCAAAAAAAAAAAAAAAAAACTAAGGGAGACCACAACAAGTTCACTCCAGTCTTCCGACCTTCTGTTTGTTTTTTTTTATCATTATGTGCTTCCCTTTTTGAATGCATTTGCAGCAAAGAGAGGAGTGATGGCAACATGCGTTAAAAGGCGTGTGGAGGTTTTAAAATTTGACTCCCGGCCCCATTTAAACCGAAACTTCTAATTCAGCTGGAAGGCCTTAAATAGATTTAAATACTGCAAGAAGCATGACTTTCCAGCGAACATAAATTCAAAAACAGTAAAATCAAAACTAATAAATATTTAAATAATGATATCACTAAATTAGTACCGGCTGTAGTTACCATTTTGCACAGTATTAAGGAAATTAAAGCATGTAGAGAAAATAAGCATTTCCTGTCCTCAGTAGCTGTCCTATAAATAAAGTAATGTATGTAATGTAATAGCTAGATGGACACTGCAGTTCAGTGTGCAGACTAACTGCTTCTGCTGTTATAGTGGTTTCAGTACTATGGTGGGGAACTAAGAGGAGCCCTTCAGAGCACAGATGTTACTCCGGCCACTTGTTCCAACATCACATTGTCACGGCTTCCTAAAGGAGAAAAAAAAAGGCCAGTGGGGTGGGAATGAGATGGAAACTGGCTAACTGGCTTAAGTAAACGATGAGGATTAGCTGTAAAGATACAAAACACATTTCAACATGCTCAAAAATACATGTCAAGTCAACGACTGGAGAGCGAGTGACAGTGTCAGTATTTAGATTTTAACCCCCAATCGGGGCTGAAATTAAGGCTTCCGCTGTTTGTTCAAGTTTCTCACAATGTTTGCGTCTCTGAACTATAGCGTTGTTGAGTTGTTTATAGCGCAGTGCTCAAGGTCATTAAACTGTTCGGCTCCAGTGAGTAGCACCAAGAACGGCAGCACTGACGAAACATGCTCCCATCACGTTTCATGATTCTGTACAATTTCAACAAACATTTCCCACAGTACATGTTGTACAAAAAGTAAGGCGTTTGAGAACTGACTGAACACTAGAGGGGAATTTCATGCCGGATAACATTTGTTTTGGAGACGTGGAGCAGCAGCAGCAGCAGCAGCAGCAGCAGCAGCAGCGTGATTGGACAGGGCAGTGTCTGTATGGTCCGACAGGCCCAGGTCCGTTGGTCCCGCCCAGTGCAAAATGCCAGTCAATCACCCGACTGGTCCGTGGGTCTCTAAAAATGTGCTACACTATGTTGGCCAGTTCTGTCGAGTCCGTTTCTGAATCTGCCTCGTTGTCCCTGTGAGAAAATAGAGTTTCCTCAGTTGGACTTTTTGCTTCACACATTCTTGAGAGTCGAGACATTTCAAATCGACAGACTTACCTCTGCTCCTGGAGCAGTTTGCGGTTGCCCTGCCTCCTCTCCTCATCGATTGGGTATGAGTACAAAATGACCAGGCCGATTATGATGAGAGCTACGGGGGCGGCAGAAACCAGCACTTTCAAAGTTATGTCCACTGCCTCTGGCTGAGAGCAGCCTCTGCTGATGTAGCCGGCAAAACTGAAAGTGAAGAAACATAATTATGACCCCAAAAACAGACGCACTTTTATGCATTGCACAGCGTTAATGTTGAGGCGCACGTCTACTACGGTAATGATTTTTTTTTTTAAATGTAAATCCCAGATCTTAACGTGAAGGCAAAATTCTCACCTAATCACTGATCAAAGGCCACCACTCTGCTGTAAAGTCATGTGATGCTACACTACAGCCTTACTGTACTTAATCTAATGAAAGCAAAAGGAATGCCTTGCTTTGATGTGGGATTTGGGTACTGGGAGATTTGGCTTAGCCTTATTTTCATTGTGTCCTAGTGTGTTTGAGAGAAATAAAAAAAAAAAAAACTACTGAAAACATCTTCAAATTGTTTTGAATGGCATACAACATAGATTTTGTGTGTGTGTGTGTGTTTGACACTTACTCTAAACTGAGAGTGGAGATACCGAGGGAGACTCCAGAGGCGAACTTGGTGAAGAAGACGTAGAAGGAGTAGAAGAGAGCTTCGTGGCCGGTGGACTCGGGGTTCTGCACTTGGAAATCGTCGACGACATCAGGCAGCATGGACCTGAAAAACAAGATTTACCAACTTTAAAGCTTTTGATACTGAAGAAAACGTATGGCTTAAACAAGAGCAAATCGGTGAACATTGAAGGTGTCAGATTTTATCCTTGAAGAGCCTAACAAGGGACCAGGACTGCAAATTAGCTAGGTCCTACATATATACATCCGTTTTATTTCATTTAAATGTGACCTTTATGTATCGTCCCTGTCATATAACTGAATTAAATATATAAAACAAACGATTGGTTTCAGCAGGAGTCTCACCAGGGCAGCAGGAAGGCTGCAGCCACTCCGACCCCGGCAGCGAAGGAGACGATGTAGGTGACAATCAGGTTACTCTTCATACACACCACCAGGATCATGAAGGGGACCACAGACTGGAAAGAACGGAAGCACGTTAGACCATTACAGCGAACCAGATCAGTTGCCAGTCAGAGATTTGCTCCCTAAAACAAGTCTCTTAATAGCCCTACAACTGTTTTCCTACAACTCCTTGAATATCACTTAATGCCCGTCAATCTTCCAGGCTTCATATGACTTGGAAGTGGTGTTTGGACGTGACTGCGGGCCTTACCAAGGTGCCAGCGTAAACCGCCGTCTTTTTCCCAAAGCGAGTCAGAAACCACTGCCAGAAGGGGATGGCCAGCGTAGCGGAGAGCTGAGAGGGAATAAAAAAAAGAGAAGAAAAAGAAAAACATTCAAAGTCTGGTAAAAAAAAAAGCCGTCTGGTTCTCTCTGTTGACACACACTAACAAAATTCACAGAAGTTCCAGTAAATTCTACAAGAGTTCTTCTATTACAGGTTGTGGGTAGACCCTCTGTGTCAGGTCATATAATAATATTGGCGTGCATTCTCAAAATGCCTCAGCTTCCCTTTGAGTTTGACAGCACGTGCACGGCCATGCAGAAGCACAGCTGACCTCTCGTAGAAGACAGAACACAATATGGTTTTCCCAAAACAAATTGGAGCTCAGTGTGTGTGTGTGTGTGGGGGGGGGGGGGGGGGTCATCTCATAACTTTACAAAGGGGGGCAGAGGGCCTGCTCGGATCACTTTGGCCTCTGACCTCGTCAAGGTACAGCTAACAAAGCAGTGATGCAACTGTGTTTTTCCACCTTCTTCAGTGGAACTGCCGCTGAGATGAACGAGCCACACATCACGTTTGTCTCGCTGCACATCCATGTGTGTCACAGTCGCACTTGCTCTGTGGCTTTAACACCTGTTTTATGTGGTTTGTCACTATGAGTAAACATGACTTCCATTTCCGTTTCCTTCCAACATTTCTTTTATTTTGTGCTGCATCAGTATCTGTGTCTCAAGTCCGTCTTAAAAGCCACCAGCACATGCCACTTCCTCGCACAGACGCTCCCCTGCTTTATGAGCCTTATCAGCCACCTCCTCACATATCAACCGTAATTACCATTTAATAAGGCTTTATCTTCTACACAGACCTCATAATGCACATTTTACACAACCAACATGGAACTTTGCGGTGCAGCAGCTCGACAACATCGTAGCATAGAGCATGCACTCTGCAGCTTTCCTAATGCTAGCAAAAGAGCACGCATGCTGCTTTCATTGCATTTGACTTTTACTGTTTCCAGCCACGAACTGCCAACTGGTTTGAAGTTTTTTTGCTCTAATAAGATCTGATCATCCAGGATTAGTCTGACATCTCATGAAATTACTGAAGGTGAGGATTAGCATCACTTAGCTCTGATTATGAACAACCTCATCAGGAGCAGTTTCTGTTGAAGCCTCTAAAAAGTAATTTGACTAAATAAATGTACTTTAACAGGTCACTGCCTTGGCTCCATAATCCTTTCCATGAAGTTAAGGATCAAAGCATGTAATCTTTTCAGCCTCGCTAACCTGTGCTTTCTCACCCTGTACAGTTCAGCTGTGCCCGCTACAGAAGGCACATCTATGGATTCATTGGGTTAAGCACTCGTCAAGGACTGAGGTGATTCTTTGATACGAGAAACTTCTTTCCCCCCCCCCCCCCCCCCCCCCAACAGAGGTCGAGAGAGATAAATGAAAGGATAATAAAATGGCTCCTTTAACTTCACTGTCTGTGGGAATGGGATGGCATTAAGGCAAGAGCTGTCAGAGTGCTCACACGCATCAGGAGACTGTGCTTTCTAACCAAGTACAATCCAGCCTTGTAACTGCAGACAATTTATGTGCTCGCCATGGGAGGGAGGCTTTTGTCTGCACTCTGGAGCTAATGGCTGAACTTGTTCCACAGAAATGGGCTGCTAAAGGTTTCATATACTCAGGGAAAGTTGGTCATTGCTATGGGAACAGTGACGCCTATCTGTCTGTGTGTCTGAAAATGCCACCTCTGTGTATGTGTGCACTCACCATGATGACCAGCAGAATGTTCTGGAAGTCGTTTCTGAAGCCCAGTGTGGAGCTGCAGAACAGGGCAAAGTTTCCCTCCAGGAGCTGCGGGAGGAAGCACAGAGACTCAGTCAAAATCTCCTACCTAAACACACAGATACACACACCACGGGGCCACCTCGCTAGCGCTATGTAAACTCTGACTGGAAGCCAAAAAAAACCCAAAACATTTAAGATAATATTTAACATAAGAAGAGCCAGCTGTTTACTTTTTGAATTGCCAAAAAAAAAAGTCAGGTGAGTGACATTGATTGGCTTACTGTACGTACACCAACCAAGCCCACAGTAAAATTGTGTGTGTGTCTCCATACGCACCATGAAACCTAACGAGGTAAAGAGGAAGACCATGACCAGTTTGGCGTACGGCCCATGCCCCATCACCAGCTTAATCCCCTGGAAGAAAGACATGGGCTCTGACCTGGGACGGCAAGACTCTGGAAAGCGGATAAAAAGGAAAGAAAGAACAAAAATGCAAAATTACATCCACTTGAATACAATTCAACTGTTTGGTTCATTGTACACGAGGCGTAGCCTTTAAGGCTCGTCCTTTACTGGATGTCTATTGCTGATCATGAGGCTTCTCATTTAACCAAAGGCTGTGTGCTCTCACGCAGCCCATCAGCCCACAGTCACACCACAGCACACAGCCACAGCGGAGCATCCCCATTGGATCAGAGTGGAGGCATCAATACCAGCTCTGTCACATCAAAGATGTATGTTAATGTGCATCCAATCAGGAAGTTTAACCCAACAAACATCTTAGGGGGTGTTTACTAGTGACCATTATTTATATAGTACTTAATGTAATACAGCAAAGGCACGAGTCAACATTTTCAAAAGGGGAAAAACTCTCCATGTTTCGCCACCTATGAGCTTTTTTCCTCGTTTTGGCTTTGAATGCAAGTCAAAATGAGGCAGTTAAAAGAGTGGAGAATGGCACATGAATTGAAGGATGGAGCCAGTTTGCCTGAGAGATTAATGCCTTACCTTTTTGCTCTCTGACGCCGAAGAAAAGAACAATAGCACAAAGGACATAGATTGAGCAGATGACACCAGAGGAAATCATGTAGGCCGCTCTCTGTGAGGAGGAACGAGGACAGGAAAGGACGGCGGTCAACAAACACCATTTTTGTATCCCACATTTTAGCTTTTCTCATCAACTATAAAAGTGATGGCCATCCCTCTCAAACATGTGACTGAAAGTTTGTTTACCGTGTGCTCCAGAGAAATGACGGGCTCCGAGTCATTGAGTCCGACAGACTTTGAGGAGTTGCTCAGGTCTGCCACCATGTCAAAAGGTCCCGGGAGGCAGGGAGCATTCGCCATGCCCACGATCTGCCCCTGGATAGCTGTACCAAGAACAGTACCCAAAACCTCCACCGTCATCCCTGATTGGAAGAAACGCGTGAGACGTCAGACGTGTCTTTTCTGTCAGGAGGTTCATTTAGAAACAGTTGGACATGCGGACTACAATACTCACTGTATGCAGTAGCTGAGTCTCTTTCTTTCTGCTCTGAGCTGATGAACATGGTGAGGGCAGAGTATGGCACATGGAAGCACTGATTTGCAAAGAAAAAAAAAACAATCAACAAGGTGAACACTCTTAATGTCATGTTTTGGTCATGTAAAGTAAAGACAAGTTAAAGAAATTCTTCAAAATCTTCAAAGTCTCAGCATATTTTGATGGTAAGTTAGATGAGAGGATTGATACCACTCACATGGCTGTGAGATAAGTACTAGGTTAGCTTAGCACAAAGACTGGATATGTATACATTTTGGAAAAATTGCTAGACTTCATCAAATCAGTGAAAAACAACTAGGGTTATTCTTTATTGACCCAATAATAACCTTGGATGGATTGAGGGGGTGACGGAGAGTAAATGGGAAAACATTTTAAAGGGAAGTCAAACTTTTCCACAGCCCTGTATTGCACATATGGAACAACAGTAGTACTGGGAGTATGTACATGTGCACACGTGTGGTACTCACAGTCTGAAGGGTCTGGAAGATGCAGTAGAAGAAAAGGTACCACAAGACTTTGCCGTCATCAAAGGGGGGAACGTACCATATGAGGAAGTAGGAAAGCACAGCCAGAGGGGTGGAGAGCACGATCCTTCAGACGGACAAAGGGGAGCAGGAGAGGGGACGAAAGGAGAAGACGACAACAACATCAGTGGGTGAAAACGTGACCCTACTCGAGCGTGACACACTCTTTCTGAAGCGAGGGGCCACTCATTGCATAACACACTCTGCCCATTTCAGGGAGGCTTTAGGGTTTTGTATCAACTGTTCCTCGGCTCAGCACTGTTTGGTGTTTCACTCGAGTAATCAGTTTCACACTGATGATCATTAATAGAGATCCAGTGTTGCTGGTGTTCACATGCATGAAAAACAGTTGAGCTTCACGTATGGGTGGATCTGATGGTTATGGGGAATGCTGCTACACAAAACACCACATCCTGGTGTCCTTGCATGTACAGGTGACTGAAAAAAAGCAACACGGTCCTACGAATATGAACATGTGATTTTAGTTTTCATATATCCGCAACATTCCGTACTCCTCTTCCTGGTAACATGTCGTAAATTTGATCCATGAGGTCATTTTCAGTGGAAAAACCATGCAGGAGTAGAATTCATTTGGTTAATTCCTGCCCCCTATTCACATTTTTCCTGTGGTCAGATCGACACTCTCCAATCAGATACGAGATTGCAAGAGGAACCCCACCTCCGGAAATAAGAGTCTGCCTTGAGGAGCAGGAAGCAGCCCGCGCATCCTGCTTGCATATCCTCTGCGGGAATTGTTAATCACATCTACATCAGGTGATTCATCCTTATCAGGCAGGATATGAGGTCTGAATGCATCACAATGCCACAGTCACGTACGGAAACAAAATGATGTGACTTCTCTCCGTGGCTCAGACTAACATCTGATCAAAGTGCTCTGCAACAGAGCAGCCTCACTGCGGACTCGCCGCTAATGAACTCAAGCCAAACTTTGATGAACAGTATGTGCTTTTAGGAGAGAAATGTCAGGAGGAGCAGCGTTCCTCAGGCTCTGTGTACACTAACCTGAAATCACAGAAGGCGTGTGCAAGAGTGGTGTGCAAGTTAAAGCAAGAGTTTAATCTGGAGATGACAGTACACACTGAGAAATGCATTTTTACAAAGACTATTTACTCTGTGCCAAACGAGACCAGCACCTGTTTGATTTGGCTTTGCGTGTCAAATAGTGAGAACACCTTCCCTTGAATTTCTTGGCTGCATTCAGACATCGTACAACAGGCAAAAAAAATTTAAAAACATAATCCCTGATGGCTTTTTATTCGACTCTGGTCCAATTCGACCCCCCCGTCCCAGAGTATGCTGTTCTAAAACCACTTGCGAGGCTCAGCTGAGACTTACACTGTGCTTGCAGAGCTACAGTGGCACAGTAGGCCACATAAGTACGAACCAGATGACCCTCCTGGAATCACATTTAAATGTCCTCTGAATTAGCTGTGCTGACTAGAGAGGGGTGATTTAATCTCAGCAAGTCAATTTAGCAGGTGACAGCTTTTGGTGTGGTGCATTTTAACTGTGAGAACTACTTTTATGTGCTGACAGCAATATGTAAATTATTTTCTTTTGGCAGCCATCGTTGGTCTGGGTATGTGAACAGCTGTAAGCAAGAGAACCGAGCCAATATTCTGGTTTTGAGGACACATTGTCATGCTTTGACAATCCCTTACGAAATCATAGAATTTTGAAAAGGAAACCCTGCTTTACATGATATAAAAAAGTTTTTAAAAAAAAACACTCACTTCTTCACTTTCCGCACACTTGACTCAATTTAAAAATTCATATTAGGCGATACAGGCAGTTGGAATTTGTTGAAGTAGCAATACAAACTCTGGATATTTAACAGTCAGTGTCCAAAGAAATTAATTTAAATGCATGTTTGGGGTATAGCAGGAAACCTGCAGTCTGTCACTTGTGTCTACTCCTGTAGCTCTGCAGCAACAGTACAACTCATTCTGTCCCCGCTCCACAACTTGAACTGCAGTAACCTCCTGGATTCCTCAGCCAGTCTTTAAAATTCCTACCAGGCCCTTTACAGCTGACAGCTTAGACGCCATTGGCTCACGCATGTGGTGTGTTGTGGGATGGACCAATGAGATGCTAGCCTGACTCGTATCTCCCCTCCCCCACTTCCTAAACATGCAGCATTTAAGATGGAGCAGCTTTGGCCGCCTTTCTGCTGCATCCACCCAGCTCTCAGGCACCGCACTCATCTCCTCACATCTTTACGACTGAACGGACCCTAATGTGAGCATGCAAGTCGTTCCTCCATCCTCTCCTTCTCCAACAAGCCCTGCCACCCACCTACGTCCCGTTTCTGACAACAAATGGAGGAGATGCATCTCGCTCTGCACGAGCCACGACAACAATGACCCACTTTTGAGATTCAAAAATCAGCATCTTGATGTAGGCTATAATTTACAATAATGACATACATACTTATTGTCCATTATTTATAGCCAATTTCTCTATAGCACTGTAGTTTTCAGAGGGCGGATTGTCTGATTATAAACCCAGCTTAACTTCTAGAAGAAAAAGCAATTTCAGTGTATTGTGCCAGTCTGTACCTGCCAACATTTAATTTCATTACCACAGAGGAACATGACTGACACCTCTTAGGAACTGCTAAACAACAGCCAAACAGGTCAATCATTCATTTGAATTGTAAATTAATTATGCAGGTGTTCTCGGCACATGAATGCAAAAGGGAAGATAAACAGAGGAAACTGAAGAGAGGACCTCATGAGACCTTCACAACAGGGCTCATCTCCCAGTTGTGCCCCACATTTCATGAGCAACTAGGGACACTATATTTTCAATCAAGCGAGCAAGGGAGTAAATAAGATGGTGTAGTCCTCCCAGCACTGCATCTGCTTGTGTTCCTAATTATAAAACTGTCTAGACCCTCTGAGACATTTAGCTTGCCTTCTCAAAGTGTCATTCTCCTGCTTGTCACCTTTTTGTCCAATTACTCTATGACATACAAGGACAGACAGTGGCTCTGAAATGTCTTCTGTGCTGACAGGAGCTCCCTCCTATAACCAGCAGCACTGACACCCTACACTGGACGTCTCTCACATGACAGTGTGAATTATACCCCTTAGATATGGCAAATCCAGGAAGGCCTGCACTATCTGACAATGCAGGCTCCACAGTTCATGATGCAATATTCATCATAAAGAGACAAATAACTCGTGTGAGGCAAAGCCACTGAGGTTGCTCAGAGATCGAGATGCAGGGATGTGGGGGAGGGGATGAGGGAGCTAAAAAGAAAAGGGTCAGTGACCTTCCTGTGAAAAAGCCCTGAGGCATCACAAGGCGCCCACTGCCTCAGCATGGCAGCCACACACAGACAAGGATACAAGGCAACATTTGAACATAAACTTGTTGCTCTTCATGTAGGGGGCAGAGAGAGGCCAAAATGTACTGGCCTGACTGAGAGCAAAACCAAAATGTTTTTAGGCCTAATTCGATTTATCAATTTGAACAAATAAGACAACTGTACAGATGTCCAAATTAACTATCAAAACATCAAACAGCAGAAAATTAGCTCTCTATTCAAACATACAGAGATTCAAGGATTTGAGTCGTCTAGGGGAATTCCTACTGGAAAAAAGCAAACTCAGTAGCAGGCAGGAGTTATATTTGTCAGTGCCATGCCAAAGGCCATGCTGTGGGGAATGTGCAAGACTAGTGCCTGCAGGAACTCTCTTTGTTGAGTAAAAAAAACACAGGAAGGCTTAGCCTTTGCATTTTGGCTTTAGTGGACTATTTCAACTAAAGGCATAGCATAGCTGAGGGTGTGTGTATGTGTGTGTGAGAGAGAGAGCGAGAGAGCAAGCGAGCGAGCGAGAGGGGGGGCTTGATGGACACATGTGTGGCCGATGACGAGGTGACACAGCAGTAATTGCATCAGCATGACCCATAGTAACCCTTCATGGGAGATAAGACCATACCAGTGCAGCCCTACCAAGAAGCCCCGCCCCCCAAACACTGATGCATGTACACACACAGAGGCTGACAGCAACCCCACCATTGAGCACCTCCAAAAGAAAATGTGTGACAAGTGTTTCAATGACTAAGTGGGCTTTTTATCTGCACACAAATGGAAATGGTGTGGCAGAGGATTGGACATTACAGCTGGAGGAGGAGGGTGCTCGGGAGGAAACTACCCAGATCTACGAAAAAGCTCTAAAATGTAGATCTAGTTGCCATGTATATCAAGTCAAACAGTATCAGACTGTAGCTTGCTGGTTCCCAGTTAGACCTACCAGGGCAGCATGCGTCCGAAACGGGTCCATGGGCTTCGGGAGACCAGGAAGCCTACTGTGGGATCGGTTATGGCATCCCACGCTCGGCCCACAAACAAGATGATGGAGGCATAGAAGGGATCCAGCTGCCAAAGGAGAAGACACAAAGATTAGTGCAACCATGGCAGTCAAAGAACACAAATGTCAACACAGTGGTTCATTTCTTGATGCTCCAGAAAACACATTCACTACCTCCGTTACCATAACAATATTACTCCAGGCATGAATGTCAAACTTTACATGGCTGTGGTTGTACAGTTAAAAGCTGTTTGATGAAGCCGTCAGTGGTGTGCCTTTAAAACATTACATTAAAGGGAGTAGTGTTTAGTTAACTGCCAGTTTTAAGTCAACAGTCAAAACATGGCACCGAGGAAGAATCAAGTTCAACAGCAGAGGTGCTACTTGGCAGCTCAGCCTGTCTGCTGGTCCTCTAGCATTGTGCAGAGAAGACGAGCCTGACTGGAAGCAAGGCGGGATGAATGCTCGACCCCTGACTGTACAATGTGAGCCATGCTGTGTCAGCCAATAGACTCTTAATCAACAATCTTGGTAGCTGAACAAAGCTAAACTCCTGGGAGGCAGTTGACTTACACGCTATTTTGGCCTTAACCATCAGATTAGTGTCAGAGCCCATTAAAGCGAGACCCCCCTAACTGTGCTACCCTCCCCAACGTTTTTCAGAGCCGGCCCGTGTAAGCCTTTTACTACAGTGGAGCCCCATCATGGAGTCAATAATGGAAACAACAGAGAAACTTTTTCCACTTTTTCATTCTTCCAGGATAATCGTCCCCTTTGTTGGTGAGCTTTAGTAGTAACAATGTCCTGTGTGTGCCCTTCTGAGAGAGGTGATTTGAGGGCACAGAGGGGATCATGTACAACTCCTTGTCCCCAAGTCTGTAAATGCCAATGCACATACAGCACATAGTAGAGGGAGGACTATAGCGTGTATACAGCATGTTCCCATTCCCTGAGAGGTGGTGCTCAAAGAGCAGTAGGGTGGCTATATTTGGGCCTGCTATGAAAGGGACACTAAATGTCAGGACAGGTGGGTTTATTGAATTTTTTTTTTTTTTTTTAAATAATCAACCAACTCACCTGAGCTACGTCCAGGAGATAGATCTGCAGAAAAAAGCCCAAGGCACATCCTGTGATCTGGTAGGGAGCTCCTCCAATGGCATAGCATATTTTGTTGCAGACTGACAACCTGTTTCTATGCTCATGCTGGGAAAAAACAAGGACAGAGAAGAGAAAAAACAGTTAATCAAGAACAATCATCAACCACATTAAGTTAACCAACATTAGGATATTTTTCATTACAAATGTGTAAACAAAACAGCAGACATGAGATCTGCCCACCTACTGAGAAGATAACGTCCGACAAATGAACAATGGCTTTAGGCATGTTACATATTCAACCTACTTTTGGATAAAGTGTCCCAAAGGCTCAGTATCTGCAGCTGTCTGCAAACCTTTTCAGATTTCAGCAGGGCCTAGCCCATGGAGTTATAGGAGGGGTCACATTTGCCACAACAGCAGCCAAATCCTAACAGGGTGAGTGCAATACAGCAGCATGCAGTTATATTCCTTGAAAACAGGTACCTTTCCCCAATTTCTGCAATTTAACTTGTCGTTTCTCCGATTTTCAGTGTTGCCTATTTCTCATTAGTACGATTAAGACGACAACGTGTTTGACAGGAATGTGGCCTAAATTCTTAATTGCCAGAGAGTCTGAGAGCCGAGCTGGCAAAAAGCTGACCATCATGTAGCGTATTTGGCAGAAGTCGGGGACAGCCACTGGGAAACAAGAAACCCTTGGTGTTCTGACAAGTGCTCATTCTTCCTCGTTTCTGTACTGTAGATGTGATAATTTCCTCAACAGACAGAGCCTAAACAACTCCTCCAATAGCAACACAAATCTCCCCATGCTAGTGCCAGGGCACGGCAACACCATGGTGTCACACACGCTAAATGCCAGGGTGACAGCACCTTGGCAGCAGTCTGAATTGGCTTAATATCCAAAGGGATGCCAGCCAGTTTGACCAGTGCTCTGACCACTCCTGTCCACAAAGGAGTGCAAGCACACCCTCCTCTCTGGCCAATCAAAAGAAGTTGTGTTTGGTGCTGCCTAATCTGCCCTCCTTTCAGCTGGTCAAATACCTTTTCATTGCTGGTGTTGATAGCCTCACACAAAAGATAAAACTTTCTCCAAGATAGCATCATCAGCTTGTGAAAATGACCTTGAGGTGCAGGCACATTTCAGTGTTCGTCAAGTACATGCCACTGATATGCATGAGGAGAGAACAGACACTGCCTCATCTCAGATCATCCACAACACAAAACATCATTGTGAGCGCGACTGAATAAACCTGCCTCTGTCCTGTTGATACACCCAACCCAGCCTTTGTTTAGGTGACAAAACACTCTCTGCCCGAAATGAGAAACCAGCTCCTTTAAAACATATACGCAGTTATTCAAACCTTGGTGACTGAACACAATGGCTGGAATTGCAACTGGTGATTTGGGTCATGTCTCCATGACAGTGAATGTGGGGTCTCAAGAAATAAACCTGACCCCACCATGTGATGGTCATTACACCTTAAACTAAACAGCTGTTGTCACTGAAGACTGAGACTGAAGGACCAAACCTTTTTTTGCAGACAGTGCGTGGTATCAAACTCTTTCTCCCTTTATAACCTGTTCTACCTGTGCACATTGAATCATACGCATTGTTGCCGCTCCTAGTTTTGAATTGGCATTGCAATGAGTGAACCTACTATGTTATGTAACCATCGTAGGAATTTGCTAATTTGACACTGTATTGTCTCTCTCCTCACTCAGCTTTGTGCAATCCACTTAAACGACTCACTCCTCTTTAGATGAACCATCCTAACGACATCACTTACTGATGACTGTGTCTGTTGATGTCTTCTGCAGGGACATCTGCCTCACCCAGAGTGTTCAATAAGCTTCTCTGCCATTACTACCAGGAAAGCCTGTTATCAATTCTACCAGTAATGATATGTTACTACTGTAGACTGATAAGGTGTTCAAGTCAAAGGCACATCCTGGACCAGATGGTCTTTTTTTTAACCATTCAAAGGGTAGCAAAAACGATTTTAATTAATTTTGCAGTTAGAGGTGTCAAGAGCATTGACCACTTTATGCAGGCAAAGACGGAAATGTCAAACACTCTGATTTTGAATGGGATTTTAGGAAAGCTCCCTCTGCTTGCTCCCCCAGTGTCTGACACGTCGCCTTGGTGGCTGCTTCCTGCTGCATTCACAGCTATCGGAAATATGGAAATAACACCCAAAAAAATGCACTCGAAGTACCAAATCTTCGATATCTTTTAAAGTCATGTGAAAACTAAACAGTGTGGGGAGATAGCTTATTTTGCTGCACCACACCAGCTCTCTAATATAACGGTGAATTAACATGCTGAGGCAAAATATAAATTTCCTCGTTTTGTTACTATAATAAAACCACAGTGTCACATTATTTCTGAAACAGCAGAACACGTGCAAGTAAATCAACGTTTGTTTCGTACATTTTTGTTATAAATTAGACATATATATTTATATATACGCCATCAGCGTTAAAACTGGGGCACCTCTACTTACATGTGGGGGAGCCCCTGAACGCAGCACTCTCAAACACACCTATTAGGCGACTGATTCCCAAATAAACCGATAAGGAGGTGGTGGCCCGGCAAATCACGATATTAGCCGACGACACCCTAAACCGGGGGTTTACGCTCCTATTTTCTACATGACTGCCAATTTTCATTCAGTTTGATTTAAATAAATGTAATTAAAATAAGACCACGATGCAAATGAGAAGTTCCAGTACATTTTCAGGACTATTTTTTTCTTTTTACGTTAGCTTAACGAATGCTAGTATGGCCATACTTAAAAAGGCAGCACTTGTGAAAGCAGAGCAGCTGGATTTCTGGATTTAAATTTAGCTCTATGTGGCCGGGGCAATGAGTGCACCCAGAGCCTCTATCATTACACTCCAGACAAAAATTATGACTTAAACCTACTATATTTAACCGTGTCTGACGCCTTGGTTTGTAGGATTTAACTAAAAACGATTTGAAGAGTCTCTTGATATTCAGAGGAGGGTGGAAAGGCTTGCTGAGGACTGGAGCCTGAACTACTCACGTCGTATCGACTTAAATTAACTACATTTGTTTAATATTTTAATTCCTATCAATTACTTCATTCGTTTAATAATTTATTGCGACATATTTCGGCCAAGTGTCGGGCATTAAAGCCAGTGGGAGCAGCGCGCCCGGCTAACGTACGTTAATGCTAATGAGTCACTCCCTGGAAATGTCAGCCCACCGCTGGGCTCCATTCATCCACACGCCGCCGGAGAAAAGCTGCCTCTCCCCCCGCCCTCTGTGCCCTCCGGTGAGGCCACTTAGATCAGGGACCGCCGCTAAAACATCACTTTTAAAAATCAATTAATTAACTCACCTTCCTGGCGAGTTTGATGGCGTCCGGTTTAACGTTACTCAGTAAACTGGCGTTGGAGTATTGTTCGCCTCCCTCTCCCTTTGCCATAGCAGAGTAAATAGTTTCTCAGTTAAACTTGGCACAAAGAAAAGACGGAGGAAAATCAAACAGGTTTTCCGATAAGATTTGATGGGGAAACACGTCCAGCGGAGTCGTCTACAAAATCTGTTTGAAAACTGAGAGGATGCGGAGGCAGAGAGGGTGGATGTAGTAATTTTTAGAGCTCCCCGCCCCTTCCAACGTGCCATTCACCCCATGTTTCACCCCGCCCCCCTGAAGGCGGGTCACAGCCGGCACAGATGAAACACACCCAACGACTCGCCACTAATTCAGACCATAAAGATTCAGGCTCGTCAGGCTGTTTACATTGTTGGCTGTCAGAGGGAGAAGGAAGCTGTGTGGTTTATCTATACAGCCTAATATCCCTTTAACAATGTGTGCATGTGCCACTGAGGACACTGAACTCATGTCTTTGGTGTTTTACAGATTATAGGTTCTACTTTTTGCTGCACTTTCAGTATCTACAATCTACAATCATATTCTAACCTAATAGGCAGCTAAATCAATAAGTAATTATTAATGTGAGGTCTAAATATTGTGTCCTAATGTCCCCAGTGTTTCCACACTTTAAGGTCCTGTGCATATTTGTTGATTTAGAGTATTTTTCATTTTCTAATATATATTTATATTTATTGCTAGATTCCCCCCACCCCAATATTTTTGAATCATTTAATTAATTTTAATTGAACTATTACATTTCTATATTTGTTAGTTTTGAGATAATATAGCCCCTACTTTATTTATCCATATCTCTGTATTCTCCCACATTTTACCAAAAACAGAAACAGAAACTTAAGATATCATCAGGAAAACTAAAACTGATTTAGGGGGAGGGGCAGCAATAAATATCCTTATATCAGAGTATCATCAAAATATTGCAAAATCAACACTGACCACAGTTAACGCACTAAATTCCTCGGTTAGGAATACAAACTATAAGGTCTAAATCATGTTTCTGAGGTAAGTCTCAATTCTACAGATATCATCAAAATGTATGTGCATGAGATGCCGAATTATATTTTGAATTTTGAAGTTGTTCAGAATATAACCAACATTTAAAACTTACATTTCCAAGAGAAATTCAGGGAATGTGTGTGTGTGTGTGTGTGTGTGTGTAACTGCTATGTCTGGTCAGTAAAACTCCTGCATACTGCTGTCAGCTCAAAGTGACCACCTTCCCCTGTACTGACCATCAATGACGACGCTTCAAAGCGACCGTTGTTGTAACATCTCGTAAGATGGACACACATATAGCCCAGCTGCTAAATGGAGGTATACACAAGATCCCTCATGTGTGGCTGAACAAACAACAACTTTTCTCATGCGGCCAGTCAGAGGTTGCCTCCTCGCTGCCTGAGGGTTTCTCAAATTCTCTGACTGCGGCCTTTATCTGCAAAGTGTGCTCTGCTCTGGCAAAAGGCCACGCACGTATATGATCCCGTTTTAGCTGAGCACACATACCATGAAGCCTACAGTATACATATGCAGTATGCACACAACACCACTGGTGGTCAGTTTGAATACTCATCTGTGTGTCCGGTAGCAACCTCCGGATCACAGGAGATGTATACATATTTGTAGTGTTTACTTATAGCCATGCATGCACACAGGCTTTCCACCCTGACACACGTTAATGACTGTTTATTTGCACAGGGAAAGATAGACAGGAAAGGGAATGCATGAGAGGGGATGCAGCACTGGTTTGAAAACCTGGGCCGCTGCGGTAAGGACTCAGTTCTTATAGTATCAGGTGAGTCACCTGAGTGACCCACTCACACCCACTTTCACAGGTAGGAGTGCACACACCTGCCACCTCCCATAGCTCAAACACACACTTACAAAGCAAGTTTATCTCTGAACCATACGCACATTTGTTTACACACACCTAATACACACACATACACACCTCTTAAACGTCTGGAAGTTGAACCCTGACCTTGCCAACTGTACAGTCAAGTTCAGACCACACGCTCACGTGGTCTGGATCAGAGACAGTACAGACAAATCAATGTGTGTCAACATACACCAGATTAGATAAGATTTTATGGTCCAGCACAAGTTGTGTTGGTAAATGTAGGCAACTGTACTGTGTACAAATAGCCCAAAGTGTGTCCTGCTTTTGATCACTGCAACAGATGTCTGCTCACCTTTGAGCTAATTTCAGTCAAATTAAGGGACTTGCTGTAATACCTCTGGCGCAAAGAGTAACCGATCTGTGGCAAAGTCTTGTGCGCGTGTTGAAATATTACTGGCAGTAACAGTATTCTGTCTGTCTTTGAGGCTAATTTCACAGCAGAGGAATGAAGATTTGAGATGGTATTACTGCAAGACTGCCACACAGTGTTAAATGTCATTTTCCACGCAGAAAAAGGAAAGAATGTAGAAAGAATAATGAAAGACATAGCAGTGAAGCATCACTGATATTATGAATCAATCTAACAACATCATTTGTACAAATACCTGAAGAGAGACTGACTAATATTTCTGAAGATCATCCTATTTGTTTGTGGATTTAAAGGGAAACTGTGCAACTTTCACAAGAAGAATTGACCATATAATACTGTTCCTCTAAAATAAACAGTTACACTATATTTTAGTATTTTATTGTCATCATTCCATTTTCACACACTTCTTACCATTTAAGAGTTTGTTTGAGCATCTTTGTCAGGGACAAGCATCTTCTTGCTTGTAAGGGAATACACACAGCAAATGAATGTGCTGTTCTTCCCAAAGCTCATCAGCAAGGGCAGGGAAGGGGACGAGTAGGTTAGAAACCAAGCTCCTTTATATTTTATTGCAACAAGATAAAGACTGTGCACTGCACTCTGCATCCTGAGAGACCTAATCCAACAAGGCACTTTCCCAGGGATCACCTTACCTGTACCATTCTATCAGCTTGGCGACTGAGAAAAAACACCAGAAATGGTTTTTAGTGTGTCTTCTCAAAGGAACCACTGTGACCCTGTGTGTGTGTGTGTGTGTGACTTAGATTTATCTATCAGCCACAGAGGTTTCAGCTGTTGAAAAAACGTCCTCGCTGTGACTTTAGTGTTGGAAAAGGAGTGCAAGCAGGAACACAGTGGCACTGGAAAAACTTGATCCTGGCACAGCAGCAAGTCGAGTCAAGTGACATGAATTTATGTAAACATATATCTATATATGTGTGTGTGTATGTGTGTGTGTGTGTGTGTGTGTGTGTGTGTGTGTGTGTGTGTGCGCACGCGTGCTTAACATATTAAGTGACACCACTGTTGTTAAAGCCATGCCACTTGTTGGACTGACATCACATTGACACTTGACAAATGTACTGTGTACAAGTGGATATATTTATTGTGTGTGTGTGTGTGTGTGTGTGTGTGTGTGTGTGTGTGAGTAGAGCCTCATGACTGTGTGTATTTGTTGCCAAACACAGTGTGTGTGAAAGTCTGAGAGAGCAGTACAATGCAGCGAATGCGGCGAGGCTGTCCAATCGGTCGAACTTTGTGTGCGTCACACCAGCCAAGCAGCAGGGTATACATAGCTACAGGTGGGATGGAAAGTCAGGAGGGAGGGCAATACATATAATACACACACACACACACACACACACACACACACAAAGACACAAACTCATATAAAACTGTGCAGGAGGAGTTGTTGGGGAATGGGGAGCTGTCATGTGCCTCGTGTTTTGGAGTTCAGGTGCTTTCCCATGAAGTGGGTTTCAGAGAAGACACTGGATTAGCTGGGATTCAGCTGCTGCCCTCCTGTGTCACGGTGCGTCAGAGAAAGCTCAAACAGCTGACAACAGTTCTGTTTTGTTTGTTTTTTTATTTTGTTAAAAAAAAAGGACTGAAAAATAAAAAGTACATTCAAACCCATAGGTTATTGTATAAGACCTCTGAACAAGTCTATGTGGCTGTGATCACAGACGACCCTCAAGATTCAAGATTCAAGATGTTTATTTGTCATGTGCACAGTAAGAACACGATGGTGACACTGAGCAATGAAATTCTTACTTTGTTCGTTTCCCTCCACATAGACACAAGAATAAAAGATAGAAAAACAATTATAAATATAAGAAAAGAGGGCAATGTACAGAAGAATAATTTAAAAGATAGGGCAAATATAGTGTGCAAAAAGTATACAAGTATTTATGGTAGCAGAGGTAGTGTGGTTCACAGCTTATGACAGGTTATATGTATTTATTTAAGAGCCTGATGGCCTGTGGATAGAAGCTGTTTTTCAGTCTTGTTGTTCTGGCGGTGGCGCTCCTGTAGCGTCTGCCAGATGGAAGGAGTATGAAGAGTGTGTGTTGTGGGTGTGTGTTGTCTCTGATAATGTTCTGTGCCCTCTTTGTGGCACGGCTGTTGTATATGTGATGGAGTGGTGTGAAGGCTGCTCCGCAGATGTACTGTGCGGTTTTAATGACACGCTGGAGAGCCTTCCTCTCCTGTATGGTACAGTTCTTATACCATACTGTGATGGAGTTGGTCAGGATGCTCTCCACTGTACATCTGTAGAAGTTGCTGAGAAGTTTGGTGGGCAGACCGAATTTTCTCAGCTTCCTTAAGAAGTACAGTCTCTGTTGAGCCTTCCTGATGATGTGCTGTGTGTTGTGAGTCCATTTGAGGTCTTCACTGATGTGAGTGCCAAGGAGTTTGAAGGTTTTCACCCTCTCCACCTCAGACCTGCTAATGAAGAGTGGTGCAAGCTGCTCTTTCCTCCGCCTCGGATCAATGATCATCTCTTTAGTCTTCTCAGCATTTAAAGAGAGATTATTTTCATGGCACCAGGATACCAGCTGAGCCACCTCTTCCCTGTAGCCTGCCTCTTCTCCACCGGTGATCAGGCCAATGACTGTCGTGCCATCAGCAAACTTGATGATGGTGGTCTCATCCTGGGAGGAGATGCAGTCATGGGTGAAGAGGGTGAACAGGAGAGGGCTGAGCACACAGCCCTGGGGGGTCCCTGTGCTCACTGTTCTTGTGCCTGATGACCTGTTGCCAACCTTGACTTTCTGGGGTCTGTCTGTGAGGAAGTCCAGTACCCAGTTGCAGAGGAGGGGTGTTAGTCCGAGGGTGAGCAGTTTCTCAGCCAGTCTGCTTGGGATGACCGTGTTGAATGCTGAGCTGTAGTCAATAAACAGCATTCGGACGTAAGTGTCCTTCTTTTCGAGGTGTGTGAGGGCTGTGTGGATGACTGTGTTGACGGCATCGTCGGTGGAACGGTTCTGACGATAGGCGAATTGCAGGGGGTCCAGTGTGTCCGGGACAGCCTTCTTTATGTGTGTCATTACTATTTTCTCAAAGCACTTCATCACAACTGAGGTGAGTGCAATGGGACAATAGTCATTCAGGCAGGTAACTGTTTTTTTCTTGGGGAGGGGCACTATGGTGGTGGATTTGAAACAGGTAGGCACAGATGAGTGAACGAGGGACAGGTTAAAGATGTCCATAAACACTTCCGCCAGCTCTGAGGAGCAGACGCTCAGAACTCGGCCAGGGATGTTATCAGGGCCTGCTGCTTTCCGGGGATTAGTCTTCCTGAGAACTTTACACACCTCAGCTGATGACACAGTGATGGTGTAATCTCTCTGCGTCGAAGCGGGCGTAGAACTCGTTCAGCTCATCCGGCAGTGTGTTGTTGTTGCTGCTGGTCGAGATGATGACCCTCCAGAGCATTAAAGCATAAAACAGATCTCACCAATGAAAATGGGCAAGACTCTTCTTTATGTGCGTACTCTACCTGATCAAACACTCTTTCCTTTCACCTGCCAACACTGCACATTCCTACTTAAGTGAGTTCGCGTTGCTAAAACACTACCTGCAAATTAATATTTCTACTGGTAAACTAATGCAGGAATTGTCAATATATTCGTGTAAAAGCATGTGTGTACATAAAGCTTCATTTCTGTTATCACTTGTACACTCATTTTCTGCTGAAAGCTAAGTAATTTAGTTTAGGGTTTAATGAGGGTTGATTGTACAAGATACTTCAAGCACAATATAAATCATCTCAGGTTTTCTCCTGGATTTCCTGATTCTTGATTGAATCCATCTTGACCTCCAAACGCTGCAGGTTTCCAGTATTCAGAAGAAGCAAAGCAGCTTCAGAGCATCACCTAGCCACCGCCATGCTTCACTGTAGGCAGGGTGCTCTTTTCACCGTATGCTGCTTCATTTCATCGCTCCACAAAACAGAACCCCAAAACTTCTTTGTCTTATTTATATGGTTTCAAGCATATTGGAGCCAACTTGTCTTGTGCTTATGGGTCAGAAGTGGTGAACGTCTTGGAGTTCGGGCATGGAGGCCTTCAGCGTTTAGTATGCTCCTTACAGTAGAAACTGAAACCTCAGTGTCTGCTACCACCAAGTCTGGCTGCAGGTCCTATGCAGTCACTCAAAGGTTTTTGGCCTCCTGCCTCCTCACAAATCTGGTGGCAGCCGTTGAGAGCTTCCTCTTTCTGCCACGCCCAGGTGGTGCAGCCAGTGTTCCTTTAGCTGTGAACCATGCTTCCAACAGTGTCTCTAGGAACTGCTATCTTTGCTCTCTTTTTGTATCCTTTTCCTTGTATGTGCAAGGCCATGACCTCCTCTATCAACTTTTTGGATAATTCTCTTGTCTTACCCATATCTCTAACATGTAACCAAACATCACTGTGAGCAGACCCTGAGCCAGTCAAGTTCTATCTCAAGCACACCTGATGCAACTAATGAGGACTTTGATTAATTGCATCAGGTTTGTTTGAGACAACATCTGATTTGATAATGATAATAATTATTATTACTATTATTAATTATATAATAATATAGTAATTATATAAAGAAACGTAGCATAACACTAATTCTACAACTCTAACTGCATTGTTTACCACTCTTAATTTTTGCAAATGTAGAGTAAATGATGTCACAAACCGCAGCAGAGCACAGCTCTCTCCAGGCAAGTCATGCTGTGGACAGTGTGGACATTTTTTCTCAAATGGATGTTTCTTGGATCCATTTTGAAACCCTCAGAAAGGAAGGTATGAAAACAAACTAATCACAGATTCCCAAGATGCACTGAAAATCCTAAAAACGTTAATCTGTCTTAAAATTAAGACAGATTAAGTTTAAACCTCTCTTTAAATGTCACTTGGGTTTTGATCCAGAGTTAACTGGAAACTTACACTTGCAGAGGTTTAAAAATGCAGCCTTTTTGCGATCGTCTAAGCAAAATAATTACGTTTTTTGAAGAAAGTTAAGGGAAAGACTGTTGAGTTTTGCTATTAGAGGCTTTTTTTCCCTAGAGAATAGAAACTGTTGTGGAGCTGAGCAGGAAGACTGGACCAGCCTTCAAACATGGCAGCTGTGCCACCTTGTGATGCAGCAACTTCTTGTGACCCTGAGACTTTATGCACCAGATGTTTCCAGAGGGTGGATGGCAACTGTTTGACCTGCACATTAGTCCATGGCTCTATTAAATCCACCAACAGGTTTTTCTCTAAGGAGGGGAAATTAGGGCTTCTCCACTGAGCCATCATGAAGAGCTTTTTAGCTAGTTAGCAAACAACTTACTGTTTGTACAGTGTACTTGCCTTAATACAGAGCAGCTAATAATTAATGGTTTTAGCTGGTTTCCCCTCACTTGTATACTTACCAAGTCCTGAGAGCACGCAAATGTATTTATTTCTATTTATTCTAATTTGGGTAAGAAAACATTTCCATATTGATTAAACTGTATTTGATTCAGTTTACATCAATGAACTTGGATTTACTAAACCAAGATGATTTTTAATTGTGCAACAGAGCTCTGCCAAATTTTAAATCTGGACTTATTTATTTAAACCTAGTTTAAAAACCTAATCTCAGATGAAATCTTTTTAAATACGACCCAATCTAACAGTGTAAAATATCGCTATCATCTGTCTCTGCCATAGCGCACACACATCATGTTGATGTTGATGAAGCTGAGGTGATCATTTCAAAGTCCATATTTCTTGACAGTGTGGCTCAGACAGGCAGAACATTGAACCGTGTTGTTGTTATCAGGGTGGACTGACCTCATTGGCATCATGACATCGAACCCAGACTGGTGAAGTCATTATGTTTAAGTTGGCTGTCTGTCTGCTTGCACATCTCTAGGTCACATAGGCCTCATTGGTTGGTCCAGACTGCTTTGTACTTCACTTCCTAGAAAATCACATGATGTTGTGCTAATGAACTGAACTTGTGGTTCTTTGAGTTGCTCAGGACAGAGTATGAGGGATCTATAGCACTGGGAAAGACGTACTTTTTACTGCTGGGGCCTTGTGTTCATAAGTAAAATGTTACAGCTTTAGATGCACTGACCAAGCATTATAAAAAACTTCAGAATAAAGTCAAAGGGTTGAAGAGAGGTTGAAGATTTAAGTGTCATCCCACTGCAGCAGGGGGCTGTGATCTGAGACTTTGGATCTTTTCTCGTATGCTCTCTGCACAGCAAGGTTCATAAAGTGGATAGCAACAGAAGAAAAGATCAAGATGTTGTAAAAAATAAAAGCCTCACACTGAGACATATCTATAACACAATGTGTTATTAATGTCAACAGTGCTGCATTTTTGCAAAGGACATCTTGATGTGATGATGTGGACATCGGAGAAGCTCCTGGGAATGTCAGGCACCTCTGAGAGCAGTGAATGAGAACAGGAGATTTGTGAGAAAGAAAAGAAGACAATGTTGACATGCACAGACAAAAAACAACTCACCCACAAACATGAAAAATGCGCTCCGGTTGGCCTAGTGATGGTAACAGGAAGAAAACAGCACCAACAGGTACACAGTAACTGCCAATGTGTGGTTCAGTCCAGTTAGATAATTACTTGGAACTTTATGAGTTACTTGTTACTGCGCCACACCCTCCTTACCTGATCTTACCTCAACCTCAGAAATTAACTTCATGCTTGTTTGGTTGGAAGCACAATTACAGGTTTGACAGATTTTAGAGGAACAAGATCCAACACAATCCTCTGTTGAATTTTAGACTCCACATTGAGATCATGGCTTGTAGCTTCAAAAGTTTAATTATAACCTCCATGAGGCTGCCTTTCCACATCATACGTGCTTATATAAATGTGTTCATCAGCTGCTTGTTATGACTTGTGCTCAACACGTTGTTACCTTGAATGAATGCATAAAAGACATATATGATACTGTGACACAGCCTGCAAGGATATGTAGTGCTGAAAGTCAAACGTTTCACACTTGTTTCACACTCCACTCATGACTCACCTCATCTGAAGCAGAACGAGCTGCAGATCGCAGTGAGTGTCAGCTGATAAATAAAAAGTGAATTACCAAGTTCTGCTTTGCAAAGCTTAAGAATCAACAAAAGAACATTGAAAGAAATAGTATGTAGTAGCATAAATCTTGGGGAAACTGTTTATCCAGTTGTTGTTTTTTTGCATTTAAAGGAAGACTGACACTTATGTCATGATTGGACACTAAATTTGAAGCTACAGCCGGACGCCAATTAGCTTAGTTTATAAGCCCCCACCCATTCCAGTGGAAAACAATGAAAGACATATAATCCTGTTTGAATTAGACATATGTCTGTTCATTTAAAAGATAATTCTACAAATCAAGAAAGTTGCAGTTTGTCGTAAAGATATTAAAATAAACTTCCATTTTTTGTGTAAAATCACTCAACAACATTCTCTGGTTGCAAACAATACACATCACCTGCTAAAGTAGCTATGTAACACGCTCTAATGTAACGTTATTTCATTTATTAAGATTATTGTATCTTATCCAGGAAGTCACTGCTGCCAGCTAAAAGAGGCACATAATCCTGTTTAACACTAAAACCTTTTTTTTTTTTTCTTTTTCTTGTATTTTTGTTTTTCTTTATCATGTAAATGCTTGACTACTTTGTACCATTTGGTTGGCACTGTCGTAGACCCAAAACTAGTTTAAGACTATATGCTGCCTTCGAAAGGAATTTGTGAGCTTACAATTATTGATTGCAATATGGGAAGCCGTGTATACGATATGCTCACACAGTTATACTGCTTTTACAGTTTGCAGTCATTACATATAAAAAAAAAAAAGTTACTGTCGCGCCTAGAAGCCACCAAGGCTAACAATTTGGTTGACTCGGCAGCAGGTAGTGTAATGTTAATGCAGAGAATGTGAGGCCATTGAACGGCTGAATTGAAACACTAAAATTACATTATATTAACTTACCATCCACCAAAGAATGAACATATAACATAACGAGCTGTGACTTGTCGACAGCATGTCACTACTCGAGAACTTGGAGTATCAGAAAATTCTCACCAGTCTCATGACTGGTGAGAATTTTCCCACAAGATAGGCGAGGTCACACAGACTCTTATGAGAGCATGATAAACACGACCCCCATCTGACGTCACCAATAGACTGTAGCTCCAGTATAATGTATGGTAGACATAGAGAAGCAAAGATGGCGGACTTAATGTACACAGTGATATGCTGCTATTTCAGCTGCAGAGCCATTTACATATGCCTGTGGGTAGATTTTGTTACCTTTGCCAGGCTAGCTGTTTCCCCCCATTTCCAGTCTTTGTGCTAAGCTAAGCTAACCGGCTGCTGAACCTTACCACACATACAAGAGAGTGATATCAGTCTTCTCATGTAATTCTCACCAAGACATTTCTCAAAATCTTGCTTTACATGAAGAGTAGCATGTAGCAAGGTTAGACGGGCCTGATCAGCAATGATCAGTAGTGTATGTGAAACGGTGCCTCACAGCAGCAGGTAAGCTTCATGTGGAAACATTTTACAAATGAGTAAAGGAGAAATATGATACGCATGCAAACACACTGTAAAGCCTTTATTAGTGTTTCTATACACCAGCAGTGTGGTGTGACTGGGTAATGGTTTAGCCAGAGGTCACCTCAGGCTGCTGACAGTCAATCTGAGTCTCAGATATTGTTTCAGATCAAAATATGGCCAATGTTATATCCGTCAGTATCTTTCCACACATTGGTTTGTAGCTGAGTGAGCGGAGTGGATAGTTTCTGATCTGTTAGCTGCTGAGAGCACAGCATTAAAATATTAAGTGACCGGCTCATCATGTGACGCTGTACAGCATGTAGACGAGAGCAGCTGGAGTGTCATAATGCACAGCTGACTGTGTATGGTTATGCTCTCAGGAGGGTTTATTTATGTTTAGAATGGAAAACTGTGACGTGTGCATGAGCGTGCATGTGTGTCTCTCTCTCTCTCTTTGAGTGTGTGCATGTGTTAGTGTGGGTGTAGTGCACCAACCTCACTGGCATGTCTGTCCCTTGGGAGAAAATAGACAAGGACAGTCAAGGGAAATTGCACTTCACAAGTTCACTGACAGCCTGTTGATTTGTTGACGTTTCTCTTATGTCAGAATGCCCCTTAAAATATCGGCCTAACAACGTCTCAGCATTTACAGCAACGTGAACGGTTCAGACAGTGTGCGGTCACGTAGCTCACGTAGTTCTCTCAAGTACAAACTTCCTAACACACGTTCGGATACTTTCCAATGAAACAACAAACACACTTTTGGGTTACTACTTATGTCCAAGAGTAAACCATAAGCCACTATCTTTATTACCTCTCCAGTTATTGCTTCCTGCTCTCTGTAACCTCTTCTGTCTCCTCTCAAACAAGTGTCTCTGAAGACGTGAAGTGTGGGGTATCAGTTAAAGAGTGGAAGGAAGTTTTATTTGATCTAAAGGGCAGTTATTGGATGGTATAAAGTATACAAGTCTATAAAATTATATGTTAAACAGGAGCTGCTCCATAACTGTGCAGTGCCTTGAAGGAGCAAGGGTGATTTTTTTCCGAGCATATTTTCAGTTTTACAGCTGCAGGCCTCCCCTTCAAACAGATTTTGTCAGGGTGAGTACTGGAGGTTGCACTTTACACTGGGCATGCTTGTCTCTGCCTTACATTTTTACAAGTTTGCTGCCACCTACTGGGTATTATCTTCAGTGACAGTGTCTGTGTCACCCATAAGGAGACTACTCAGGCAAACGAAACACACAATTCTTTTTTTTTCTTAAATAAGTTATGTGCATTTCTTATTGCGTGTTTTTGTGTATTATGTGTTTTTTCATTCTCAACTCACCCATCACCAAAATTCTGTGTGATTACAATCCGTTTTGCACATTTACAGACTGTTTAGATTCATAAACAAGACATAAAATAACTCTGTAAATTAAAGGTGCTTCCAGTATTGCAATATAAAATGATACATATTCACTACACATGTATAAGATAGCTAGAGATATATAGATACAGTGCAAGTCTAGCCACTATCCAGACATCCAGCATTCATACACAGTTACAAAACCGTCAAGGAATGAAAACAGGCTCAGTGTCAGTATTGGAATTGTATGGATTTTTATTTTGTTTATTTATTTATTCATTCATATTCATATTCATATTATTAATGTTTTTTTTTTCTTTTTAGATTTTACATTTAACTTAACTTTTTCCTCTGCTGCATCTTTCGCAATTTTTTTTTCCCTGCTTGTGATGTCACACGCAGGGATCTTTTGAACATATGACCTTGCTCAGCATTAGCATGTTGCCAGGCTACTGTGTTTTTTCTTCAAAGCTGATGCATGAGTTGTTGGTCCTGCTCCTGGAGCTGACCAGTTAGAGCAGAGGAGACGGGAACTGAAATGGTGGGTTCAGAAAGAGCGAACAGAACAGCATGCACAGTTTGAGAAAAATTATGTGTTTTTTGAACATTACAGCATGTAAACATATTCTAATAGGAGCACCAAATACAAATATGAACCTGAAAATGAGCAGAATATGTCTCCTTTAACAGTTCTGACAATAGCATGTTAACATGGAGTGGAAAGACAGAGTTTTGCTGGTGTTTGAGTGAAAAAACTGCTTATAAGATGCATTGGTGAATGTGTTTTGTGACGAAGCAAGGAAATGTGATCCACAGTTTAGCCCACATTGACTTCTGTTGTGCTTTTTTGAGAAAGTAAAAAGAAAAATTCATAGAAAAATGTGAGTTAGCACAAAAAACATAGAAAAAAAAAACAAACATACACATAAAACCTGTAATTTAGATGTTATCCAGGAGGGATTGGGATAATTGATCTTGTGTGCAGGAAAACAACATCCCCAGCAGGGAGCAGCAAAAGTCAATGCACCTGCCATGGTGAGCAGGGCCGAGATCATTCATGTGCAATGCAGTTATTCCAAGAAATGTTTCTTCTTCGCAGCACAAGCCGTGAATGCATATAGATATTGTTTTTTCATGACATGAATGAGTAGATCCGATAGGTATGAATGGAAAGCGGCAGGTGAAAGGTTACAGAGCCCCTGGGACTCTGACCTATATACTACACTCAAAGCAATTATAACACAAATGAGAGCAGTGGGCGTTGAGGATTAGGAGAAGTCAGTGATGAAGCTCACTCTGCCTCTCAAACTGAAGTGATGCTTTAGATGCTGAAGTAGAGCTGCAGAGTGAAGTGAACAGACCAAGGCTGTGAGACGCTGTTCCTGTTAAAGCATTAATCTGATTCTCCTCATTGCTTCACTGTCATTTGAAATTGCACCACTTGAACAAGCCATTCTGAGATGCAACAGTTACATATTGCTATATCAGGTCTTTAGATCTGATAAAGATATGAGTGATTCTGGCTTTGGATATCAGAGGTGTTGGTGTGAGCATCAGTGCAATGGATAAAAAATGTTTATATCATTATATAATGTTGACCAGCTTTAAAACATACAGTTGTCATACCAGCTTGTCACTAAAATATGAAAATACATCCAACTACAAAAAAAAGTGATTCTGTGAATGATGTGTCCACTTTTTCAGTGATTATTTAGTGAATAAAAGACAGGAAGAACGCCACCGCCAGGCCTCCAGGACAGCATGGGGAGGGGAAAGGAGAGCTGTCTGCTTTGGTAAGAAGTCTTAACTGACTACTGAAAAAAGATAAGCTGGCAGTAACAATATCTTACCAAGACACAAGACCAAACAGCCACACAACAGTGGCTCAGTTTTTGTAATTTTTGGGCAGAGATACTCATATTTGTCAATAATGACAACTGAAGTTGAATTTAATGTTATATAATGTTATCAATATTTTGACAATTCATTTTCATTTTCTATTGAAAAAAGCACTATCACTGGAATATTTGTATGGTTGGAGTGATACTTTCCACACCATATGTGGCTCATCATGGCAGGCCACACCCAGTAACTGGACACAGACAACTAGACACTTGTGTCATTGTCTCCTGTGGAAAGATTTAAAGTTGGACATGATGTTCATATCAACACTGATTATATACTAATTGTATATAATGTACAATTCACATTTGTATTATATGATTACAGTGAGCCACTGTAGGGGTGTGGCTGCTGGAAACAGTGTTATTTTACGTGTTATCGATAGAGGACAGTGTAAATAATGTGTGCAAAATGCTTGTAATCCATGACAAATGATGATTATGATAAAATTTCAATCATCAATAAAGTCATCTCCAGTGCAAACCTTCTCCCTGCCACCCTAGTAACACCCCTCTATATCATAAATCTAAGAGAATGTAAATATGATTACTTCAGGGACTGCTGGGGACGCAGAGAATCTGTTGTCATCACTTAGCTGACCACCAACTCTCAGCGTGCCTCTTTAAGTGGGGTGGGGGTGGAGGGGTAATGGATGATGTCACTGCTACCTGTCTGATGGACTGAGTGATTAATCACCAGGGGGCTTGGGCAGGGAGGAGAGGGCGAGGGGGATCGGATTGGAATGAGGGAGGGAGGGGCAGAAGGTTGATCAATCACAATGATTGACAGGCTCGATCTGAGGATCAGCATCCCTGGAGGATACTGCATCACCACAGTCAGACACACGCACACTTACACACAGAGACACACTGACGGACACAAAGTCAAACGCACATGCTATAATCACAAACACGTGTACAGAAAAGCAAGAAAATACACCCAGACACGTGCACACAAGTTGCTCCCACAGCGTCACCCACCCATGGGTGCTGCTTTCTCTCCCCCATCCACCCCTGAAGAATGTGTCAGCATGGGAGAAATACACTCAGATACAGGTTGGATAATCACAGCCTGAGTACAGATGGATTTACTGCCATGATTGGGAAACACACACACACACACACACACACACATCAGCCTGTAATCATCACCATCTATTCGTGTCAGCGGCACATTCTCATCATGGTCACTTCTGTGAGTGGAGAGAGAGAGCACATTCAGGGACAAAGACATGTACGGAAATATTAGATTTAATGCGGCCATGCCAAAATATGTGCGCAAATACTTAGAGGAGCAGTGCATAGAAAAGGCCCCATATCACACATTTTCAGGAAAAGTAAAGGAGTATTTCCGAGCTCCACTCCCTCCCTCTCCTCTCCTTCCTTCCTGTTACATCTCCTTAACTCCCCTCCTCCTCTGTTACTGTATCATCTGCTGATTAGTGGTGAATTACAGCTCTTTCGGAGAGAGAGAGAGAGAGAGAGAGAGAGAGACATCTGTCACTAGCCAGGGCTGACATGTGGAAGCCCACCCAGAGCCCCGGGGCAAGAGGCTGCCACCTGAGAGGCTACAGCCCACCATCAGAGCCTCTCCCTGGGGTCTGATCATTTCACCCCCACCCGCACCCATCTCCCATCTCTTTACCCAAAGCCAGCACCGCTTTCAACCTTCACCTCTGGTCAAAATCTGTGTTCTCTCCCTGTATTTTCTTTATCTCTCTGTCATCTTTTCACTCCATACTCTCTGTTTTTTATAGACATACAATAGGTTAATAGATTATAGAAACATTTGCATTTTTCTATTTTCATTCCACCCCCCACCTTTTACCCCTCCCCCTCCCCCGAGGTACTAGCATTACAATAGGGGTAGTGTCTATCAGAGTGTCCCTCCCTCCCCACAGTTAAGATGTAACAAGAAGCTTCTCATTGATATCTGCTACTGATTACATCTGGCTAGTCTGATGTCTGTGTGTGTGTGTGTGTGTGTGTGTGTGTGTGTGTGTTCAGTTCATACCGTTTGGCAATGACGGTTTGTTTTGTTTTCTGTGCAGAGCAGAAGACAAAGCTGATTTTTCTGTCCATGCATTTCAAAAATCTTGCTGCAGCGTTTGCATTTGGTCAAGACAACGAGGAAAGTTTTTTTTTATCTTTTTGATCTACTTGGAAAACATAATGCTCCTGAATGGACATCTACATTATATGAGTGCCCTCAAGTTTTATCTGCTTTTTCACAAAATGGCAAGGGTAGAAGAGGTGTTTAGACCCCTAAATTTCACAATGTAAAAAAACAAAACTCGATTACAAGTAAAAGTCTGTATTCTTCTAGATATGTGATATTACTGGACTATCGTCACTGAATGGTCAACATGTAAGTAACAAATGCCAGACAAAATGTTGTGGCACAGTATTTCTACAATAATCAATATTTTTACACTAACAATGGATCAAATAACTGGTGTAATGTGAAAGCTGTGAAAGGCTCACAGAGAATTACCATCTGGCACGCTCAGCTCCACAGAGCACTTTAGTGTCTTTCATGTCATTGTCTTGGTCTTACAGCCGGCAACTTTATGGTTTTGCTTTACTCTAACTCCTCTCATCAGTGTCCATCCAAAGCAGGGAGAAAAACACTGATAAACCCACTGAACACTCCCCGCCCAGCACCAAAACAGCCAATAGGTGAAGTTAGAGACTGGCAGGGGAAGATAGCAAAGCTCTTAACCACTACAGAGCCAGATATCTTACTCAGGAGTTAATGGGGCCCATGAACAGAACACGGAGTACTGGACTTACATTCACCAGGTGGCCAGAAACACATCTCGCTTGAGGCCAAAAAACAGATATTGTATGTTTAATTAGAGTATTTGAGTAAAAGTATTTCTTTACTTTAAACCACATGAAGCGTTCTATATAATAAATAGTGGCAGTACGTAGGCCTGCAATTGTTGTGTTATTGCCTACAAATATAAGGTCCACATGGGTGTGTCGAAATGAAACAGTATTGAATTGAATGACGTGTATCAAGTGAAGTGTGGCAAACGTTTGTGCTGTTTCGTACAGTGGGTGTGTGTGCGGGCATGTGGGTGCCTGTGTGTCTATGTGTGCCTCCACTGTCAAGCATGAGAGCCCTTATAACTAAGTTTCTTAAAGAGGCAGGGAGGCAGAAAGATTCCCAGAATCACTTGAATTCCTTTATCCTGTGACCTTCTGCCCACGGTGTCAGAAGGCCATATGCCCCGCAGACAATGAGCAGAAGATACACTTGCATCACACACACACACACACACACACACACACACATTTGTCGCTTCAGCCTGAAAACACTCGAGGAGGAGCTGGAGAAGGTATTGTTAAAGTCAACCATTGTGTCTTACTCAGCAGGGACGGTGAGAGACAATTGCTGGGTGTTTCTGCGGCTGTGGAGGGGGAGGAAAGGAGTTTGCGATGGGTGAAAGGAGATCGGCAAGTCTTTGTCGCGAAGTGAGGACCCACAGCAACCCAATGAATATTCTGTGGACACTGAACACAGTGAACACAGATCACAGTGTGTCATTTGAAAGACACCTTCCGTCAAATGCTGAACGATGATGAGAAACTCCCACAATTATTCATGGCCATCCCTGGCAGTTCGCTTTAGACAGACGCATTTTAGTCAAAAGCCTGTATCATATATACAACTACTTCCACATTGCAATGCTCTGTTCTCCTGCACGTGTTCTCATACTGACCATGGGAGCTTTATCGTACTCACACCACAGTTATTTCATCTGGGACACAGAGCAGATAAGTGTCCTCCTGTTAGCGATCACCTACCATTATGCAAAAAGAAAATTGGATTTTCTTCCACGCAAGAGATTGGATCTGTGATTGGACGTGGTCTACCGTCTTCTGCCATATGAAAACCAGAACACCATTTTCACCTAATAACACTTCACTCACTGCATACTTGGATCTTGTCGACATAAAGTTATCATTTCCGGGGTACATAATTATGCTTTATACCAGGGTGTGTGGCATCCTTTTTTATTCCCCCCTGAATTGTGCTGTATTCATAAAAAGCACATCAGACGAGTGAGTCATCAATTTTAACCTATGTACAATCAACCAGTGAAGAGACATAATGAAAACCACTGCAGGGATACAGTTGTAGGCTATATAATGTCTTTTATGGCTCTGGGCGAGTTTTCATCTAAACCCTGATGATGTCATAGTGATGTCATCAGGGTTATCTCAACTTGGGCTTTGAAACTGCAAACTTATGACAGAAAACCTGAGTTACAAACTCGGGTGTGAAGTTGCAATTATCAGTCACTCTATAAAACTGTATTATGGGAAATGTAGGATCCATCATTTTTGGAGCTTGATCCATATCAGCCCCTCCCCCCCTCTCTTTTTTTGGTTTGTTGACCATTCAGTCTCTCAAACCTATGACATAACCCTTTAAACATGACATAGTTTTTTTTTTATTTGATAGGGTTTCATATTGAGTTGATGTTTTGAGGGGAAAAATAATTAATTAGTACTTGAAGCTGCATTAGTTGATAGTTTCTCTGTCTGCTGTTGAAAGTTTGGCAGGTAGTGTACATTTTGGGGGGGAGTTAGCGTTCTTTTCAGCCGCCTGCTGGTTGATAAGAGCAGTGAGATTGAACCATGAAAGTTGCTGCCCAGAAAACCAAAACAATGAGCTGAAAGATGCTAAAACGCACCCCCATTCACATACAAGTAAAAAGCTTGACTACAGCAGCTTTAAATAACAGATTTGTGTGTCTTGAAGGAATCTGGGTGTTGTTTACCATACGCTGATCCCTCTGCAAACATGCTCCCAGTATTCGGTTGTTAAATAAATGCTCTTTAGTGGCACTGACATTAATGTACCAGTGTACTGAAATGAATTAGGCACTGTACTATGAGACAATGCCAACAGTGTCCACAGTTTTGTTTTGTTTCGAGTCATCCCTGTGTGGGAAATCACACCCACATGGCCAATAGGAATTACCCCAGCTCTCCAAAAGGCAATTAATCTTAATTAGAAATAATTATGAGGCAAGGTGGTCTCTCCCAGTTCCTTTCATCTCCACTTATCCTCCTCTGGTGTGCAGGCAAGTGTGTTTATAGCTGGTACATTTCTGACAAGAGCCTATGGAGGAAGAAAGGGAGAAACAAAGCGACGTAATTTATCCGTCTCATCTGCAGAGACACTCAGTCCATTTCATGTTATTCAAATTGCCTGTCGTGAAGCCTGCATGATCAGTTATACCTATTGTTACACAGCAAACAGCGCACATGTGCTGATAGCTCATTTTATATCAGGTGTGTATTTTAGTTCTGCTAAATTCCTGACTTTCTAGGAAATCCATATATTGTTTTGGCGCGTGAGTGTGGTGCTGATGTGGAAGATAATGCACAGAGGTCTGCACTTCCTCCGCTCTCCAACCAACACAGATGCCTCCCTCTATCAGTCTTCACTGCTGACAAGCCAAAGCCACTCTCCTTCTTTTGATCTGACTGCAGGGCCCTTTGTGTGTGTGTGTGTGTGTGTGTGTGTGTGTGTGTGTCTGTGTCTGTGTGCCCATCTGTGTCTGGGTGCCCATCTGTAGGTTACCACACATCCCTGCCTCCCCTGCCTCCAGGCTACAAGACCAGCTCAGGACCAGCATTGAACAGCCACTGCACACAATAAGCAACATCCCCACCCCCCCACCCCATCCTTCCTTCACAGCTACAAGAGATGAGTATTTATATATATATATATATATAAAACACACCAATCTTAGTAACAGTACAGCTGTGACAAAGGAAAAGGTTTCATCCTGGCTTACACACTACTATTGTATCTCATCTGACTAACAAAGGCTGGGCCTGTTTACCATTTCTACAACCCAGCAGCTTTAATGAGTCTTATTAGCTTAAACTCAGAGCTTAAGCTCTTCAGCTCCACGAACCCCTCTCACATTATTGAGGAGCCACAAATAAATGTCCACTGTAGACTAAAAAGAAACTTTCTCACTCTATGTTTAGCCAGGCACAGCTAGCTTCTTCTGAGGCCTGCAAATTTGGTACTTGGCAGGTATGTGAACGATGGCTTTTATCAGGCTTATTCGCTGAAGAGATGCCTGCTGCAGCCTAGAGCAGTGAGTCGAACCAAAACAGCAAAACTCAGGGCTGTAAAACCCAAACAATGGGCTGAAACACGCCGAGATGCTGCATAGAGCTGATGAACTGCAGAGTCAGGTCACAATACTCTGTGAGTTTGTCACAACAAGCTACGCCTTTTTATCACAAGCTGATATTCAACCTGTTTTAAACATGAGAATACTGATGAGTGCAGCTTTAAATGTGTCACCTGCACAACTTTGGCTCCCTTCACAGCAGCAGGGATTTTAAAGGATTTTAAAGGTCAATGGAGACCCTAAAAATGACAGAGTTTGTCTGTCTGTGCTCGGGCTGTAATGGACTTTTTTTTTAATCAGGGATGTTTGGTGAAGTCAGTCTAACTTTGGAAACCCTCCAAAATCAGTTTTAAACCAGCGTTGCAAACTGATATCTGAGAGACATTTAAGTCACAGATTCTCATTTTTTATAGAGTTCATTTTACTTTGCTTTTAGTTGTTTTTTGTTTTTTTGTACAGGCTGTTGCTTTGACATCTGCTCTTCATCAAAGTGTTTTTGTCAAGATGTTGCTGTCTGTCTGCACATACATAGACTGTTCTGCATCGGCTCGTCAAGGTTACATCTCCACTGTGTTCAAAAGCCAAGTGAGGTCGTCAAGTCTTGCAAGTAGACGCAGAGCAAATTCAAGGCTGTAGCTGCATGTCATATTTCTTTGTCTGGAAATTCTTTGGATAGGTACCGCATTCTTACTCCGATGTGCTCAGAGAAATATTATTTTCTAGATTTTGCTGCCTTGACAACTATTTCTTGTGGTGGCTCTCACATTCTGTACACCACGTACAAAACATGAAGCAAGAGAATAAGCATGAATGAAACAAAATAAAAATAAAAATAAAAAGTGGAGTCAAAATAGAGCTGCTGTCTCTGGGCATTTTGAGCTTCAAGGTCACTGTGCAAGTCAGGTTAGGAGTCAGAGTATTAGTTCTCACCACTAGATGTCTGCCACTGAACAGCATGTTCTGATCTGCGGCACAGAGGACATAGTGGGTGAGGGATACACCAGAAGTTGTACACAGTTGTACCATATTTGAAGTTATCACGGACGTTTGTGGACTGAAAATAACTCTGCATCACTGAAAGCTCGTCTGGGGTTCGTCCATCACCAGCTGGAGGCCACATGTGCTGAACCCACCTTTTATATTTATCACTGCATCATCGATAATTACTAACATTGCAAAATAACCAAAAGGAAATGCTTGTCCCCCCGCGAAACATAGCATTTTAAAACAGGAGGCATTAATTAGGTGCAGACTTTGTGTGTAATGGGAGAACTGACCAGTTGATCCTAAAACAGCTGACTGGTATGGAGACGCTGTGATATGAGAGAAAAACACACAAAGCAAAACAGCGAAGGGCACCAGGGCAGAAGTGCCTCCTCACTCTGCAGACCCGATCAAAACAATCAGCTCAGTCGGCTATAACACATAAAGACACGCAAACACACACACACATACACACACACACACGCGCTAAATTGTGTGACTGCGGAACAGCAGGCGATTTATCAGATGAAATGTTAGCAGACTGCTACTTGTTTGCATCTATTTACTACGGTTTGTATGCATATATGTGGGATTATCTGTACTCTGTGTTGACTGAGTGTGTGTGTGTGAGAGTTTGTGCACATATCTGTCTGTGTGTGCATGTGTGCATGCGTCAGTGTGCAAGAATGCTCAATAATGCTGCCCTGCCAAATATCAGTTATGTAATTGCATCGTTTTCTTCAAGTCTGTTCCTGTGAACTGCTATTTCTTCACCTCCCTAAATCTCCATCATGCTGTTTCTTTTTGCTCTCCCCCCTCTGTCTCTCCCTCTTTCCCCTTCGCTCCCTCGATATATAAAACCTTCTCCCTCCCTACCCAGCTGTCTCTACCTTCTTCTCACCCTCATCTAATTCATTATTTTGCACTGCATCTCCGTTTACCCCTCTTTTTCTCTCCTTCTCCTGCAGACACTTGTTATTCCCTTGCTTTCTGACGCAAGCGTGCGCACAAACACACACACACACACACACACTCATATATACCCCTCTCTTTTTCACACTCACACCCTCTTTCTTTACCTCTCTCTTTCTCTGTCTCTCCAGGGTACAGTCTGTGCTGACAGCCTGTTCCTCCAGAATTGATTTCTACCCACAATGCAATAAAAGTCAGTGAAGAAAGAAGAGGAGCAACTGCGTAACAACAGCTTGTCAATCAGTGCTGCTGATGTGTGTGCGTGTGTATGTTTATATGTGTGTGCTCGTAGGTAATTTGGGGTTTGGCTGCTCTGTGTGCTTTTGCAGACACACACATGCAGGGTAGGAGCTCATTTACCTGTCCACACATTACGGCGTGTTTGTTACATGTGAAAGCTCTGAGGTTTTCTCACTCTGTGTCTTCAGCGTTCAGTCGTGTCCTTATCAGGCTGAATGGATTTCCTGCCGCCTTGATGCTTTTTCTATAACTGCTAATCATTAGCTGTGCTGCCGTTTGATTAAAATCAATTTCTCATTTGATTACACACAGCTGTGGTTATATACAAACAATTATGGAAACATGAAAGATAGACACACTTTATAGAGCTGAAGATATACTGCTCTACTTTTTCACAGTGAGTAAAAATTGATGGTGAGCTGTATTTCCTGCTTTGATTTTCCAGTTAATCTTCTCCCACTCATTACTGGAAAGGCCACACACACACACATTTTTAAACCTTGGTTTAACATCCTAAGTGTGTCTCTGTGATATTGAATTTTCATGATTAAATAGGCAGCAATCAGAGGTTGTAAAAACACATAGTTATGTGTTATTTATTAAGAGTTTAAAACCCTGGAGCACCTCCGTGGCTGAATGGTTACAGCGCATGGTCGCAACCATCACCAGCTGGATCCTTCACTGTCACTGTCCAATAAAGGCAAGAATTGTCAAAAAAATGCTTCATCAACTCTGTGTCGGTGTGGTGTGGACAGGTCAAAGCAGGAAGGGCACGTGTGTGAGTCTTAACATTAATGAAGGCTGCATTCCATTTACTGTAGGTAAGCTCGGTCGAGGGTCTGGCACTGTACATGCTGGCTCACTGGGAAGGCACCCTGGGACACTTGATGGAGCGGAGACATCATTATAGTCGGTGCATGCGCGCTTCTCCTGCTGTGACAAGTCAAAATGTCTGGTGTGAAACGGTGGGTGTTGGTGCGCTGAAGTATGTGGCATCAGCTTTTTCTAGCTGAGCTTTGCCCACTTCAAACAAGTGACAAAGGAAAAGACACAAACATACACAGAGAAATCTCTCCCGTGAAATATTCACAATTGTTCCATCTTTGGCTGAGATGTGTGAGCATCAACCAGATTATAAAAAAATGAAAATAGTTTTGGTTTTATTTGTCCAGGTTTTTAGAAATCCATCTCTGCGACTTCAACCTTCACAACATTCAAAACTGTATACACCACATCGTTTGTGGTGTTCACAAATGGTGGTGGATAATCCATGTATCTCACAGTGAACAGCTTTCAAAGGAACCTCTTTTTACCAAAGTTATAGTCCCTGAGAAAACTGTATTCTGTGGATCGTCTAAAGTGAAAAAAAAATACGTTTACGAGTAACACAAACACATTTTCATTCACCTCCACAGCATTGGACGGAAGCCAGAGGCAGAAATGTGAGAGACGATATCTCAAAACTTGGACAAATAAAACCAAAACTATCTCCACTAGACACCACAAAAGGGAAGTGAGAACATTATTATTATTATTATTTTATTATGGGGAAACTGACCCTTTAAACAAAACAGGAGCATGGGATGAAAGAGAAATTGTGTGTGTGCTCAGTACGCAATAGCTCGATGTAATGAGCATCTGGACTGAAAGGCAATCCTCTCCCTTACCCTGTGTGTGTGTGTGTGTGTGTGTTAGTGTGTCAGTAGGAGGTCAACACCATCCAGTGGGTAGCAGCTGTCACTTTTCCTCTCCAGTCTCCCAGATTACATGAAGTGAACCTGTGGCGGCTCAGACACCGCAGACACACTGATGGGTGGGTCCCAGACTAGGTGTCCATTGATCAGTCTGGAAGGTCAGGGTCGGGGGGGGAGGTGGGGGGCTGTTGGAGGAATGATGTGGACCCAGGAAGAGACAGGAGAGGGACAGGGGTACGGGGGAGGTGAGAGGTGGGAGGTGGGAGGTGGGAGGTGTGGTCTGCCTTTGTCGTCTTCTCAGCTCCTTACTTCCCTCCTGCAGTAAATCATCCCTTCACACACACTGAGTATTTACCTTTTAATGTAAATCTATATGTTCTTATCAGAAGAGCTTCTCTGTATTTATATTTCTATGTTTTTGCTGCTTTTCTCTTATAATCTGACTGACATGGTGAGAACTAACATTACTGAACATTTCTAAAATCCATGTGTAAATCTAATAGGTGCACACAGGCCTGTGCATATTCAACACTCACACGCAAGGTTTATTCAAGTGAACCTACATTTCTGTATTAATTTGCCTCTGTATATCTGCTGCACTACTTTGCATAATAAGTGTGATCATTTTTATCCTCTGCAGTATTCTGTATGATAAAGTCATAAACTGCACTTTGCTGCTGCTGCTGCTGTGAGAACCCCATGGGGATCATTATAGCTCAATTTAATCTAATCTTATCTAATGATTAGGACCAACCACGTTACATTAACATGAAACACAATTCTATGCACAGTATGTTTTACCAAAAGGCTGCAGGGGAAGTGTACAGGGGGAAACGGCAACTGTTCAATATGAGAGTTATAATCCTCAGATGTCAGACTTTTCACTGACTCACTGAGCCGCCCCACCTTCAGTTACCTGAAGATGTCTTGGAAGGATAAATGTGAAAAGCAATGGAGGACAGAGGTACACACGGGACAGTGAGGTGATGGATGAGGAAGAGGAGTTTAAAAGAAGTCCAGTGGATGCCATGGATGCCCGCAGCAGCAAACAGATGTTTGTTTGACAAGTCTCTGAACTTCACACCACTGAGGACCTGTGCACAGCACCATCAGCACGGAAAAAACATTAAGTCAGTCAACTGTGTGTCTGTTTTAATGGAGAGTTCAGATTAGTCACCACATTGCTGTGATGTCAGGTGTGTTTGTGTCTGCGAACACTGACTCGCATGATTGTTTCATTGCAGTTTTCTCTGTGGGAAGTCGTTTTTTTTCCGAATTCCAACCACAATGGACCACATCGTATCTACACACCACACCCACCTCTACACCACACCGTAGGTGGGCCTTCTAATGGAGCTTGGCCCAGAAATAATCCTGCACACAACTGTCTATAGAATCGAGAGAGAGAGAGAGAGAGAGAGTTAAACAAACAAAACACACTTGCACTTATTTAACATTTGTGAGCAATTTGGTTAATTAGTCAGCTTTAAAGATACTGGTATCTTATCTTAGCGGTAGCTGTTTCCAGTCTCCACGCTAAGGCAAGGCAAGGCACATTCATTCTAGCCGTAGCTTCATATCGAACATACAGACATATGGAGTGGTTTCAGTCTTCTCATCTAACTCTATATTTACCAAAATATTGAACTACGTCAGTGTTGTTGAGGTTATCTTCAGTGTTGTTGAGGTTATCCTCAGTGCGCTTTTACTTTAAGCTGTTGCACAGCAGCATTATAATGCTGTATATTAATATGCACGGTGCAGATGAACCCTATCAGCCTCTGTGTTATGGGAGCAGATACCACCTCCAGCGATAATGTTTCACTAATCCTATGAGACCGTCTCCTGCATGTCTGTACTGTATGTAGCCTATGTGAGTTTTTCAGAGGGAGAGAAATATGGGGAAACTGATCAAAGGTTGAATGCACATGACAAGTTACCCCTCCTATTTTCATGCAAACAAGGCTCACTAATCCATAGGGGAATTACTGTAAATGAGCAATTTCCCTCTGAGCCCCACCACAACACATCCATGTTAGGATCTGCGGATCCACCTTTACATATCAATGACATGTGTCCATGTAAATAGGGAAGTGCACTTTTTTGTACATGTAAATGATATAAAGGGTGGAGACTCCTTATGGGGACTAACATCACTTAACCTACTGATTTCATCTTTAAAAAAAAAAACATGTCTTTTCTTTTCATTTTAAGGAGCAGGTCCTTGCACCCATTCACTTTTGATGATTAATTCAAACCATGGAGGCAGATTAAGCATTTCAAAGTACATAACAAAGCAGAAGACTGAGAGGAACGAGATGAAAGCGCCAAGAGAAAGAGGGATCAGGAGCAGGACGAGCCAAGAGAGAGAAAGTGATGCAGACGGGAAAATTGAAAGATTGCCGCTTCTGTTTCTCCAGTCTGTTAGTTCCGTGTCTTTGTAGGCTCTCTCCGGGGAAACAGAGGATATAACCCTCTAAAGTCTCCCCGTTTCATGTAGGGTCAAGATCTTTTTGATCAGGGGTGACTGGGGATGAAAGCGCAAGAGGGGAGTCGCGGGGGGAGTGGGAGAAAAGTAGGCAAGAGTAAAACTGAGAGGAGAAGAATAGAGGATGAGTGACAGAGGAAGGGGTATGAAGGGGGGGTTGTCTGAGTTTGATGGGAAGATGAGGTGGACAGACAAGGATTTCACGCTGTCTGGAGCTGGGGAGGGAACTTCAGGGGAGCAGTTATAGGAAGGATGTTTCTCAATCATCATCCTCAAGAGCAAGTGTGCTTAAGTTTATTGCGGCATAGTTTCAAAAATTGACAGTGTCAGTAGTTGTTGGTGTGTGTGTGTGTGTGTGTGTGTGTGTGTATGTGTGAGTGTGTGCAGCTGTCGAGGAGGAGACACACACACATGACACGGCAGACGCAGAGCTTCCATATTGACTCTCTCAGAGGGAGGGCTCTACATCATAACCTCGATATTGATTACAGGGACTATGAGAAGCACGGGCGACATCTGATACTGCAGCCATATGTCCACATGAAATCACTGCGACTGTCTCTCTCTCTCTCTCTCTCTCACACACACACACACACACCCACACACACATACATCAATAACAGCTAATCTCTCCCTGTTGAGGAAGATGCCCACCTAATTAAAGCGTTTTTAATGAGGTATGATGGTGACACACAAGTGCTCCTGCATTTGCACAAGAGTGTTTACATTCACACACACACACACACACACACACACACACACACACACACACACACACACACACACACACACACACACACACACACGGGTTGTTATTATGTTCGCATAATTATTGCAAAAGCAGTGCCACCTTATGAAATCAGTGTCACATAACCCTCTGCTCTCATAACACTCCCTCTGCAGCGCGTCTCTAGTATTTTGAGTGCGCTGCGCCTTTAAACGGCAGGCGTGGCTCTCCTACTACGACCCGCCTTTTATGCATAATAGCCAACTCTCCTTCCCCCGGATCATATAGTGCAGTAGTCGGCAAAGAAAAGTGACCACAGCCAAAGCCTATCCAGCCCTTTGAGCCGTGGGACTGCGACCAAACGGACTCATTTACCTCAACGGCTGTTTACAACCTGGACAAAAAAAAAAAAGAGAGAGAGAGGGAGGGAAAGACACCAGTCCGACCAGCGAGAAAACGCACGTTTGAGGCAGATCACACGGAAGGAATCACTGTAGCTGCTGCGTTTGGACACTTAAATTGCGCACGGTGGATCTATGAAGACGCAGGCAGGTTTTTCACTCTCGGCACCAGGTAAAACTCTTGGATGACTCTTTGGCTCTGATGTGAGCGCACGGGCATGGGGAGAAACAAGGAGGGGGGGAGGGACTTCGGGTGATGATAGACGAAATGAGCCGCATGAAGTTTTGGGTTTCCAGCGCGCCTGCTGCTTAATTAACTGATCGGCGCTTTTTAGTCGCAGCTGAATTCTCTGAGCTTGATAAGGAGTTGAACCGAGGAGGAGTCACATTAAACTACTTTACATACGACTCCCCTGTCTGACCAGGTCCATCAGCAGGCAGGACGGCTGCCTGTCTATCCAATTAATGTATTTCAATCTAATTTAATCACTCTCTTCTGCTAAGCAGTCAGCAGAAAATATAACCCCCCCCCCCCCCCCGTCTCTCCAAACCCTCCTCCCCTTTCTCCTTTTCTCTGTCACAGTATACTACTAAAACACTGTTATGTAATGAAACACTGTTGCGAAACTTGAACTTCTCTGCAGCAGCAGCGGCACAGAGTAGTTTAACTTTACTTTGCGGCATTTACGCGTAGGTTACTTTATATTTACGCAGGAAACCCCCCCTAATTTATAGGGTGTCCATTGACCTTATAAGGATTGTGTTGTCTTAATTGGCACACCATGTTCTGACACAGGCACTTAGTTGATCTGTTGCACCTTGTAATGGGTCTTTTCTTTCTGTCTTTTTGCTGTAAACAATATAATTAAAGTACCGCGATGCATCCAAAATAGCTGCATTATGCGCGGCCACAAAATCAGCCCTTTCCCCCCCAGAGGGCAACACGTCTGCGGACAGGGCTGTGATTATTTTGATGAGAATAAGGCTCAGTTCTCACACAACTGTTGGCTCCATCTCTCCGCAGACAGAGGGAACAGGGAGTGATTCACCCCCGTGCCTGCAGCCCCCATGCCGGGCATTAGCTCCGCCGCGCCCCGTTATGAAAACTGGGACATGGACCACCTCGACCATTACCAACATTATTTCTACGACGACCACCACGACCCGGACGAGGATTTCTTCAAGTCCACGGCGCCCAGCGAGGACATATGGAAGAAATTCGAGCTGGTACCGACCCCGCCCATGTCCCCTATCCGGGCGGTGGAGGGGTCGGGCAGGGTCGGGCTGCTGCACCCGTCTCTGGGGGACAAGCTGGAGTGGGTCTCCCAATTCTTAGGGCAGGAGGACGATCAGCAGCAGGACCTGCCCTGCAAGCTGACCACGGCCAGTGACTCTTTCGGGAACCTGAGCTCCATCATCATCCAGGACTGCATGTGGAGCGGCTTCTCGGCGGGGCAGCAGCTGGAGAGAGTTGTAGGGGAGCGGTGCGCCTCCTGTCCCGGGACGGGGGCCGCTGCCAAAGTCGCAGCGGCGTCTGCCGTGACATCCCCGGGGAGAGCGCAGAGTGCCCCCGCCGACGCGTCGGCCCTCGGCGGTTTGGCGGCGGACTGTGTGGACCCGGCGGCGGTGCTCACCTTCCCGTTAACCGGTGGCTGCAAGAAACAAGTGTCCTCTGGTTCAGAGTCTCACACCGACTCCTCAGGTCAGTAACAGATGGAGTATGCAACATAAATGACTTGCGGAGAAACATGCCACTGTAATGGCTGGTCATTGACTTCTTGTGTGTCTGGACTGAGCTTTATAGTTATTATATCCTATTTATATGCTGTAATGTAATATGTAGTTTAGTGACCACAGCATTGCTTTAATCCCCCCAACAGACATCCACTTTGTAGTTTCTCTCCATTTGTCTGCCCACATACATTTTACTTGGGGACTTGGGGGTTTATTTGACCTGATATGTCATGTCTCCCTCTCTCATTCAGTTAGTACTTTAGCTTTGATTAGCCATTATCTATTAATAGGGTTGGCAGGGCACATGATGACTGCATTGCGTTACCTTGGTGCATGCAACACATGCTTCAAGACCAGAGAGCGACACGCCCATTGAAACATCTGCTGCTTGGCTGGGCTCCAGCAGACCAGCTGCTACCTCTCCCTGTTCCTCCAGTCTGACTTATGATAACAATATCCTCTCTCCGCTCCCTGGCTCACATTTGACATGAATTCGATAAGAGTGCTCAGCATTATTGGAACTTTATGTAATGAGGAGGGAGGGAAAATCAACCCTTCTCATGAGGAAGAAGGTCTAGCCCGCAGTTTTTCCCCTGATTCGAGATCTACTTCTTCTGTTTCCACTCCGTGAGCCCATATGATAGCGATTGGTATGTAGGCTGCCTTGTGATGTTGAGCCTGGACCATGCATAATGGTGTGTGGAATGTCACAAAGGGAACTTGTTGCTGCATTCCTCCACTCAACAGGCTGCAGCGCCAATTGTGTCAGTGGGTGGATTTTGTCCGAGCCAGCCCGGGCTGTGAATAGAGTGGGATTAGCCATTTAGGAGGCCGGCTAGGCCTGCAGAATTCTTTGACATGAGTTTGAGGCAGTATTTCACACCATTTCAGGGGATAATATGCGCTTAAAGAAAAGAAGGAGCAATCACAGGAAATAAATGTATGCCCAAGCTCCAAGAGCCATTATAGAGCTATTTCAGGGAGTTCATTCTGTATGCCCTGTAATATGAGATGTCATCTTTTGTCACATAAATGTTGCTGTAAATAATAGGCAGACACCCCTCCCTCCAAAGCTCTTTGTCCACCACCTTTTCACGGTGTAATTCACACAGAGGTAACTACTTTCTGAGCAGTCAAATACACAGAGGTGCAATTACTGTTGAAGTGTTTCAATTTACAAGAGCACTGAAAATATCCCAAGAGTCTAATCAGTTGGCGGGAATCAAGTCGATAAGACCTTTCCTCATGTTTAATGTCCCGTTTCCACTCTAGTAAATAGAGCAGCAAATGGGTTTTACATGCGTGCGGCGTTGAAAATCTGTCGGCTCATTTGAACAAGTTGAGGAGTTGCTGATTTGTGTCTTCACCTAACCCCTCTCTGCCCCTCATCCCCACCCAGTCCACATGAGAGGGGAGAACTTCCTCTCAGGGAGCTGACCTAATGTAGTGAATCATCACTGTGACAGTGTGTGAGGTCATGTAGGTTTCATGGGATTGTGTGCATTTAATTGGTTTCAAGAGGAAGGCGAGTGTGTACAGCGAGGGGACTCTTCTTTCCAGGTCGAGCTGTCACCAGCAGTCATCAGCAGGTATGTTGCATAATCAAAGACATCATGTGATACCTTCCCTTTTGCCCTTCCAGATGATGAAGATGACAAAGACGAGGATGAAGAGGAGATTGACGTGGTCACGGTGGAGCACAAGCAGCAGCAGCGCAAACCTCGTCGACTGGTCAACACTCGTAAACCGGTGACCATAACGGTGCGAGCCGACCCCCTTGACCCCGGCATGAAGCGTTTCCACATCTCCATCCACCAACAGCAGCACAACTATGCTGCCCCCTCCCCGGACACACTCCCTCCGCCGGTCGAGCCGCCTCGGAAGAGGGTTCGACAGGAGGCCTCCACCCAGGCCGCCCAGCCACACCAGAACTCTCACTACCACCAGCCCCGGCCCGGCCACGCCCCTCTGAACTTAGACAGCAGGAAGTGTCATGTGACCGTTGCTGGGGTCAGGTCAGAGTCGCCCAACCTCAGCGCCTCCTCTCCTACATCCTCCAGATCACCTTCTTCTCCTCCCTCCTCGTCTTCCTCCTCCTCCTCCCCCTCGAGCTCCTCCCATCCCCAGAGCTCTCCCTCCAAGACCCACTTCTTCTCCCACCTCTCCAGCCCCCAGTCCTCCGACTGCGAGGACACAGACAAACGTAAGGCGCACAACTTCCTCGAACGCAAGCGAAGGAACGACCTGCGCTCGCGTTTCCTGTCGTTGCGGGACGAGATCCCGGGCTTAGCGGACTGCCCCAAGACGCCGAAGGTGGCGATCCTGACGCGAGCCACGGAGTACCTGCAGCAGCTGCACGCCAGCGAGAGGCAGAAGGCTCAGGAGAGGAAGCAGCTGAAAGCCAGGCAGCTGCAGCTGCTGCAGAGGCTGGCACAGCTCAAACGATCCTGAGCGACGGGGTCGGCTGTCACCACACACGTGCACTCCCAGACCTGAGCGGGACAACATGAAGGAGAAAAGACACTAATGTTCACTTTGAATTGGTCACGTTGGAATAGTGCGGGTGGATTTTTTTTCTTTTCTTTTTTTTTTGGTTTTTGTGGTTTGCACATTAGCTTCTGAGTGACTGACGAGGCCGTAAGCTGGTCAGGACAGCGAGCTAGGGACTGATCTGATGGGGCATCTTACGGGCAGATTAATGTGTCCATGGTTACTCAATATAGGTTTGTCAAACTGCTATATTTCCCCTTGCTAAAATGTGTCGCCTGCTACAGGAAGTCTTGCTGTGACTGCAGCAGCTTCTAGTCAATAAACTGCTACAACTGTGCTGTTAAAGTGCTGCATGGTCTGGTCAGCCGTCTCCTTGGTTGTTATTGGGGCTTGGTGTGTTTGCATGACAGCAATGTCTCCTCTTCCTGTCAGTCTGAAGGGCCCCCTGAAGTTTCTCTGTAGAGCCTCCTCTTCATTCTCAGCTCCTTTACAGCCCCCTGCTCTTCAGCGCTCGGCATATAACTTGTACAATTTATTATCAAGTTGTGCCTTTTTTTTTTTTCTTCTTTTTTTCCCCCTGCTGCATTTTTTCCCTCCTATTTTCCTTTTCTCTCTCTCTCCATAGCAGCCAACCTCTCCCCTGTTTCCTCTCGTTCTTTTCTTCACTCCTCTCCGTGTCAGCAGTTGGAGTTTCTGGCTGTTAGTGGGGATGCAGGGGGCTGTAGGTGGGACTGCACCGAGCCACGTTACAACTAGAAGGACACAATACACTCCTCACCTCCCGGGATAGCTCAGGTTAAGTCCAAACTTCTGTGCCTGCAGGTTTCCATTCAGAAACTTCACTGTGTTCTTGTTGTACATGTTTCCACTGCAGCACCATGCCCACAGTGACGGCCTGTTTTTGTAGCATTATTTGGAGGAAATGAGAAAATATGTTGTTGTCGTTTGAGCTGTATCTTATTGTCAATGAAAATCTGCAAAAAACACTATGAAGATCTTTACCAAGATTTCACTCTCTTTATTGTTGTTGTGCCATGGAGACCAGCCAAAAGGTGAACGGTGGCTTCGAATGATCGAACCTGAAGAATCTGTTGGAGAATGGCTTAGATTGAATCCGTTTGTTTAGCAGCATCAAAAATGCCAACGTTTGCTCAGATATGAAGCCCACTGAGTGTCCAACTGTACATTTCTTTCATCTTGCTGTCTGATATATTTGTAAATTTGAGGGTTTTTTTCTTTTGCATTTGATGTAATGCCTATAGAAGCCTTTCAATGTACGTAGACTATCCTGTTGGATGTTCTGTATATAGTACCCTTACTGTACAGTCCCTTCCAAACCAAAACCAGAGCTGTCTACTATACTCATCCTAGTTTTCGTTGGGCCCTGCATCTAAAAACCGGGGCCAAGCTTGCTGGCTTTTCAAAGATAACTCAAAGCTTCTATTTTTGTTAATAAAATGATAATGAAAAGAGTCAAAATAAAATACTTACTGAACATTGATCACACTAGCCACTTTGTCACCACTTTTTTTTTTTTTTTTTCTTTTCGCAATACCTTCTTGTTTTCTTTATTGTTAATTACTCTTTTCTGTCTCTGGGGTTTCTTTTATTTGTACAAGTCAGAGTTGACAAAAGTTTTATACTATATTTTCCTACCGAGTTGTGTTTCAGTGTGAGCTAATGACTGTTTTTGTTATTGTAGCTGGCGGGGCTTTGCTGGTGGTTATGTGCTGAAAATTGGCATATGTGGTCCGCTTTCTCTCAGGAAAGTGGAGTGGAAAGCACCTGGATGCTCCTGTATTCAATCCAATCACTTTAGCTGTAGCACTCTCTTAAATCTGGCGCGGGTGGTGGGGAGGGGGACTTAAGAGGATCTACCGATTTAAACTTCTGGCCCTGTGTAGCCTTTAGTGACCTGAATGTCACAGCTTTCTGTCTGCTTTTTTTTTTTTTTTTTTCGCAAGCCTGGCGCTCCCTGTTGTCCCATAAGCCATGCGACAGAGAACACTGTAGCCCTGGAATAGTACTGTAAATGACTCGTTTGCGACGAGTAGCATGCCCTGCTCTTACCAGCACTCAGGAAACTCCCATGTAGTTTGTAGCTCCGGTGATCGGCCATCGGTTGTGCTTGAGAAAAATGCCCTGCTATGATATGCTGTGTGTGTGTGTGTGTGTGTGTGTGTATAACATAAGGCCACACTCACACAGAGAGAAAGAGAACATTAGATTAGAGGAATGTTAATGTACGCGGTCACAAATACTTCAGTTTCCCCTCTTCCACCCTCGGTAACATCCTTTTCTGCTAATTAATTCAGCACAAACCACCATCAGCCCTGATTTCTATTTTATTTTTCAACATGGTGCAGCCACACCAGTGGTTTGCCCCATGTTTTTTTTATTTTTTTTTATTTGTTTGACTTGTGTTGGTCACTGGTCTCTGCTGTTGGCACAGTCATGGTAGCAGTGGACGTTGCTTTGGGAGTTCAACTATGGTGATTTTGGAGCCTTGTTTCAGCACTTTGTTTTGTTTCTGTACCTCATAAGCCTCTATGTATGAAGAGTAAGTCAGAAAAATAATAAATTCATGGTTTGACATCATAAATTACCTGATTGCTTTGTTTGTTTGTCTCTTTCACCCACCCACACACACCAGAAGAATAATTCTCATAGCTCCATACTTGTAGCTGCATTTAAATCCAGAGTCTTATTTGTATTAGAGAGTCTGTTATTGTATTACGCACATTTGTTTTCCATTGAAACCACCTGTATGAGTGAGCGCACATCTCTCCCCCATCCACCATTTGTTCTGAGTAGTCTCCAAGGTAACCCATTCTGGCATCTTTGCCATAGCAACAAGCACCTTTTCCCACTGGTGCAGAGCTCATACAGTTTCCATAGAAACAATGCTAACCACTCTGCAGTCCTCGCTGTAAAGACATTTTCCAGACATTATAAATGTGATCAACAGTCTGATCTGTTCACAAATATAGCAGCATGGAGAGATACGTCCATTCAGAAGCCTTATTGACTGGTGTTTTTTTTATTTTCAATTTGAACTGGTTTTAAACCGGTTTAATAACCACTAAAGCTGCAGATAGAGTTTAATACACAGCAGCATGCCTGAAATGTTTAAAGATTATGTTTAAAGACGAAAGACCCCCGACGTGACCCCCTCCCTCCCTATCAATCAATATTGTCACAGTAACGGCTGCTTGTTGCCTGGTAACAGAGCCCACCTCTCCTCTCCGTGCTCACAGCGCATGCGCGGAGCCGTCAGCTGGGCGCCGAGGAAGCAGCATCATGGCGGCGTCCGCTCGCAGCGTGCAGGGTGCCTTGCGGAGAGCAATGGCTCCGTCGTTGGTGGTGATTTTGGGAGCTACCGGCACCGGCAAGTCCAAGCTGGCGATCGAGATCGGAAAACGGCTCCAGGCAGAAATAATCAGCGCCGACTCCATGCAGGTAGGAAGACTGTTGACACGAGGAAATGTGCAGGGAGTCCTTGACATGGCAGCCATAACGCCCGAGTAAAGCAGAAGAAAAAGCAGAATAAAACGTCTGCTGTCTGGCCAAATGAACGCAGATCCGACTACAAGCCGGTAGACTGTCCTCCAGCTCGGTGTTCGTCCATGTGGAGTCCGTGTTTAGCTATGTGTCGCTGCGCAGGGGAGCAGGCGGTAGGATATGTGTGAAAGGAGTGTCAAAACACAATAAATATTCATTATGATCCGACCATTCCGCCATCGTGAGGAGGTAATGGTCTGCAGTGGCTCGTATCCAGCACTAAACCTGACCTCAGATGTGCTGGGACAGTCCTGCAGGAGAACAGCACCTCACAAACATGCACACATGCAGCACGGCTCGTCTTTCCTGGGAGGCCTGTTTGGATACACTGAAGTCATTTCAAGGAAAGTCAAGGTCCTATTTTGACTCTTTCAGAAATGCTCAAAGAAAAGAGAGAGAGGATCAGGACAAAACAACTGCTGTCAGGTTATGTGTGACAGCTGTCCGCTCCTGTCCTCCTGCCTCATGTGAGCTGGACACTTTTGCTCCATTTGAACACCTCCATAACAACAGATGGGGTCCTGGTACATGATGACAACATTACAATTCTGTGGGGGAATTTTACTTCCATGAGAGTTAGTACAGTGAAATCCTGAAATTCATCTCAACTACTACTAAAAGAAAACAACAAGAAGATAACATTCACCTGAAAGTGGATTGTCACAGCAGGAGGAAGAAAAAGGAAGCGAGAGAGTAACTAAAAAGCAGAATACTGTTCACAGTATGAGCATCTACTGCAGACAATATAACGCATGAATAATAAATGTTAAAGTAGCACCTGCGAAGTGCACTGACGAGACAAATAGTCATTCATAAAGTGAGGAAATAGTTTGCAGTAAATTGCTTTAAACAAAAATTGCTCTATGATGAATGGAATCAGGTGGGTAAGGTGCTTTTATTCAGCAACATGAAACGCAGTTACTGCAGAGACAATATTCACAGGACGATACAGGCAGAACTTTTCACAGCTTCAAAATAAATTTGTATACTATTCGGGTCACATGATCACTTATTTACATATATTTAAAAGGTCAGATTGTAACAGACATTTGTTTAACTGTAATATATCCGAGTGGCTCTGGCTTAGTTAAAGTAAAGTGAAAATGAATGGAGATCGGATAATTAGTGGTTCGTTCATCACTGTGTCTTTTATTGCTAATCCAGTCACAGTAAAAACAATCATATACAACAGGAAGTAGTTAAAGGTTTATATGACGAGCAGTAACATCTTAGAGCTGTGTGTGTGTGTGTGTGTGTGTGTGTGTGTGTGTGAGAATGCAGCGACATTTAAAAAAACTCTCAGGCTAGCGTCTTCTCTCCCGTGGCCCCGCCCTCCCTTCTGGTTCTCAGGCTCGGTTGCCACAGCAACCAGAGGGCACGCACACAAAAGTAAAAGGTTGGGTACAGGTTTGGGTCTGGGTCACACCAGCGTGGACACACACACACACACACAGTAACTCCACTTGGTCCAGCAGTGATTCCTCCGACAGCAGAATTCACTTGGTAATCGCACCGTGTTCACTCTTTCATCACCTCTCTCCTGTTGTTCCAGCACCACCTCTCTTCCCCCTCCTCCCCGCCTCTTGGTGCGCATTGTCCTTGAGAGTGTGTGTCCCAGCGGGGCGCGCCTCTTCCAGCAGTCACCTGGTACTGGGTAAACTGGGTTACGCTAATAACAGTTCAGCCCAGAATATCTCACCGACCAGCAGCTCTGGTGGAGAGAAACAGTGGCCTAGTTTCAGCATGGCAGCCCCAGCCCATCTCCACAATCCCCGGCCTTGTTGCCACCCTCCTGTTGGTGTGTGTGACGGCGAGAGAAAGCGAGAGAGAGAGAGAGAGAGACGTGCAGACATGCAGAGAGAGAGAGAGAGAGAGAGAGAGAGAGAGACTGCTTATGTGAGAATGAGGCTGTGTATAGGCTAGAGCTGGACTGTGTTGTCTTTGGGATAGGAAACAGTCTGGTCTTGTTTGGGAGAAAGCAGCATTGTGCTGAGCTGGTGCATATTCAGCGCTGTGCTACGCCGGCCCAGCAGCTGATGGTGAATGGGCACGCTGTGGCCACTGGGAAGTGTCTATTGTCCTGGGGAGAATTGGTTCCCACACTCCCTAACACTCCTATTGTGTTATTATCACCCCCTCCTGCCCCTGGCCCATGCCCCCAGCCCACAGTTCATTGGCCATGCAGGGGGATATTATTCACTCATTAAATGAACATGCTATCTATGGCACACACACAAGCGCTCGGCTGTACTGTCAGTGAATGAGGCGCTGCCAAATAGTGCAGACCCGTGGTTCCCAAAGTGGGGGTCCAGGGACCAGCGGGGGTCCGTCAGAGGCTTCTAGTAAAAAAAAATAGATAAAAAAATGTCGCTGTTCTCTCACTCCTGAGAAGCTGGGCTGATGGGAAAATGTGTGAGTGTGTATGTGAGGTTTTACAGAGCTCACTGTACCCATTACCTCACCTATACATGTAGCACTGGGTGTCTTGTGAGGGTGAAATTAGCCAAGTCTTTGTTTCACACAGAGGATAGGCAGCTTCTGTGCACCATACTCACAATTATATGAACCCAGGACTGAGTTAGTAGTACAGCACATTATATTCTGTACTAAATTTAACTGGACTCATTAACCCTTGAATGGGTTCCTTTTCCTGTTCTGCATACTTTAATAGTTTACAATAGATAGGGCTTTCAGATTTTCTCTGCTTATTTAGCTGTTTACAGTAAATTAGTCTTTAATTAACATGCAGGTAGCATTAAGGAGGTCTTGAGAAGCTTAGATTTGGCTGGTTTAAAATCGTCTGGAAGTGTCAAGGATCCCAATTAGAGCTCTTAAAGATGCACACTGTCGTCGCGATAAGCTGCATCCGTGGAATACTCTGGGGAAAGGTGTTAAACGAATGTCCGGGCTGTGTGATGTGGATGGGTTTCTTGATATCAAAACATTTTAAAGCCACTCGTGGGCAACTTTAAAGTTAGAACAGATCGAACTTTTACAAGAGAACTGCTCATATCATGATACTACATCCAAGTGTGGTGTTGCTGTTGCTCTGATTGTTTGATATGCACAAGTTGTAGGGTTTAATTGGTTGTATCAGGCCTGTGATGAGCTGTAATGGATAGACGTCTGTTCATCAAATGCCTCCTCAGGGGAGAGGGTGATTCATCCAGGCACGGCCCGCTGACAGCACTCTGCAAGGCGTTATTGGTAATAAGAAACATTTGACATGGACAGTGACAGTAAGGGGATAGAGTGAGCGCACTTCAGAGGTGATTCATGGGAGGAGCGCTCGGACGGAAACATTAGACCTGAGCTGCGATCATCATTAAAACGCTGCCTTGTTTATTCTCTGCTGCACATCACACCAGTGAAATATACTGTGGAGTTCCCTGTTTCACTCTTCATTTGAAGGATATTGGCAGCTACTGGATTACGTCACCGCCAGTGTGCATGTTTTTATTCATCGTCTTTGTAACGACTAAATAATTAAAGTTTTACTTATTTAACCTAAATCTAAATAATTAAAGTTTTACTTATGTAGTCATTTGAAGGATCCGAGAAAAACATTTTGATTTTGATTGCATGCTTTAATTTTAGATGATAAACAGCACTCCAGATTCTGTAATATTGTTAATAAATGCTTTAGATATTTTAGTTTCTCAGGAACACGTGAATGCACCAGCAAGGAAGAGTTATTAAACAGTCTCTGCTTGGAGCTGCTATGTAACTCTTACTGAATTCTGACAAAAATAAAGAGAAGTGAAGTTTATTGACGCTGAATAGTGAAATGAATGGAAAACCGTTGCAGCCCTGAAGGTAGGACATGATCATTAGCAAAGCAAAGAGTAGCTGGGCTAAATCACACTAAGAAAAATAGATAAAACTTCACCAAAGATTTGGAATGCTCAGCAGATTTCCCATGCTTACTCACAGCTGTCAAATGCATTAACCAATAACACATTGTTACCACAAAATAAATTGTTTCACTGCAAGTGTGTAAAAAAAGGGTGTGTGTGGGGGGTATCCTACCAAAGGGCCATGAGAGGTCCCAAAGGCCAATTTAACAGGTCATGCACATGCATGCACCATTACTTCAGTTTGTGGGTCTATTGGAAGTATTGGTGGCCGGTGACCTTTTCCTTTATGCGTGTATGAAAGGAGGAGCCGCCGTATTCTAACAAAGACAAAATGAGCAGTGGAAATTGTGACAAAGGACGATAATTTGTCAGGCTTGTGGTTTTCTGGTTGAATGTGAGAAATGGGCCTGAACAGCAGGAAAGCCGTCATGTGTCATCTTGGCCCTTATAGTCCCATAAAAGTGGAATGAAGGAGGTCTTTCTTGGTGAAAACACAGAGGACTGATTCGCCCTTTGAGCCGTAATTTTGAAAATTTTTGTCATGTAGTCAACTGATTTGACCGCAGCGAAGGTTGCTTTTCCTTTCAAAGGTTATGCCTCTGCACATGCACACATTACCCAATGCCAACTGCTTATCTACGCATTAAACACATCCTACTCTCAAAAACTGTGGAGCTATGTGTTATATCCCTCAAATTTGCTCGCAGTCATCCCTCCTCTCTCTGTCCTTCTCCGTGCATGTCTCTCTATCTCTCTCTCTCTCCCCCTCCCACTGTGTCTCTATCTGTCTGGTGTGGCTATGACCTGTCTGGGCTTTGACGTATCTGTTTGTATTGTAACTCAGGCGAAGCTGCCTCCCACATCCGTTTTATGATGCATCTTTTTAAGTAATCTAAGCCTGTGTTGGAGCGAGAACAGAGCTGATTAACTCTTATTTTCATTGTGTGTGTGTGTGTGTGTGTGTGTGAATTGCAGTCTGCGGGTGTGGTGATGTGGTCACTGCTACAGTAAAGAACTGAGGGAGAGGAGGATGGCAGGATGGAGGAGGGAGATGGGGAAGAGGAGGAGGAGGAGGAGGAGGAGGAGGAGGAGGAGGGACAACGCCATGAATGATTTATTAGTCTGGCATTACTGGGCCATTCCCCACAGAGAGACAGAGAGAGGAGATGGAGGGATGAATTGTTGTAGGATGCTGCCTTGAGGGGGAAGGAGAGACGAATGAAGGGAGAAAATAAGCAGATAGGTATTCTGGTGTAACGCAGGAAGGGATTCTGAGAGAAGGATAAAAATAAAGCAGTGCAGCTTACAGTTTGGCTGCTGAATGTATACAAGGCCTCGTCCAGGGGTCAGAGTAAGGACGAATTGTGCCGTCTTCCTCTCCGGACCAGAGCAGACTGATCACAACTGACCCTACTGGTGTCTTTGATCAAAGCCTTCAACATTTTGGCAGTTTATGGCAGCACTTTTTTTTTCTCTTAAGCTACAATTTTCATGCAAAAATATGTCAAGGACAAGAATTTACCCCAGCTTTTTTTCTGAAATGAAAATTGCAGCACATATTAGGCCTTTGGCAAAGACCTGACTTCTATAAATGATGAATAATTATAGGAACGTACTGAGTTTTTCTCCCCCAATACTGATTCCAATACTCAAACTTTGGGTGTCGGCCAAAGCTGAGTACAGATCTAAAACCGAGTGATCTTTTTCTCCCAAATTTAAAATGTGTTAACCCCTGTTTGTGCAACTCAAATCAGAACATCAATGTCCTTTTGGTTAGATTGTTCTTGTCGATATTTTAATTATTGCCCACAGCTTTTGAAATTGTGCATTACTCTGCATAACAACACACACGAACCGGTCTAAAAGGCCCGGTCACACCAGCAGTTAAAGGTGAAATTAAGTTTGCTCCATTGTAATCGCTGCAATTAGTGGAGTTAGCTTGTGGCGTCCATGCAAATATTTAGCTTCGAGTTCCTCTCGGACTTCACGTTTTCCTCCGTAAACCAAAACCCGACCCGCTGAACTGTGGAAACCCCCATAGTGTTGTTTTAATTACGTTTGCGAAAGCGCTGCTGTTAATTAGATGTATCGTCTTGTTCTCTGAGGCGCTCTTTGTTTCAAGCTTTGCACTCTCGGAAATGCAGGAAATGTCTAGATCCAGTCTGAGAAAAGAGCGCGATGGAGTAAGCCTTACGTTAGCTAATCTCGGCAAAACAAAGGTGAATGCAGGTAAAAACGACCGGTTGTTAGTCAGTATCTGTGTCCACATAAAATAAAGTTGACGTTTTAGTTGTTTTACATTTTTTAATGTTTAATCATGTATGTTACATTTGTCTTAAGCTAATAAAATACCCATAGTGCCAAAGCGAAACATTGGTTGAACTCTACTCTAAAAGGTCTGCTTCATCCGTCCCTTATCCTCTTTTGGCTTCCTCTGAATCTTATTTAATGTCTCAATGACGGTTTGTTCTCTCCGTCTCTTTCTTCTTTCTTCACCCCTTCTATGTCTCGCTTGCCCTCTTTCTTTCATTTGGCCACGCTCCCTCCTTATTTATGTGGCAGAGGAACAGCTGTCTCGTGCAGGGCGTAAGGTTGGCCAGGCAGGCTGGCTGCAGGCTCTGCAGAGCTCAAACACTGAGCTCATTGTCACACACACACACACACACACACACACACACACACACACACATATTCCTCCCTCGCTCACACACAAGCCGCACGGTCACATCCATTCACATCCATTTAAAAGGGAGGCAGGAAGGAGCAGGCAGCTGAAGCCACATTAGCTGGGTTTCCTTTGAAGGACATCAGTGTGAATTATGACGTTTGGAATTAGAAAAGTTGAATGTGAGGGGCACAAACTTTTCCACAGCAACTTCCCACTAAACCCCCTTTACACTTTCTTCAGTTATTTTTTTGATAAAGAAATGACAGGACACATTAAAAGCCTATTAACATTTGTGGAAAACAAACAACGCAGTTTATCAGCCTTGATGAATTGTTTCATCTCTTCGAGGTGGCTTTAGAAAATCCATGTACCACCTGCATGCTGGCATTTCCATGAATATGCTGATCATTGTTAGAAAACTGCTAAGTGCATTTTCTTGTTTGCTCCCTCACATGGGGTGAAATATGACCAGCATTGGCTGAAACTGAAGAACAACGACTTGCTCAGCACTAATCAATTCTTCTTCTTCACTTTTTGTGAATCCTATAAAATCTTTTGTTAAAAAAAAAAAAACAACCTTGACAGTCGCTCAGTCTCCTCCTTTTATCGCCCTTTTAAACACGATTAGCCGCGTTGATTTTTTATCGCTGATTCCTCTGCGACTCTGAGCTCAAACGTTGCCGCAATTTGCAGCTCATTTCCTCCGCCTCGACTTGAAGTCTTCATTTCTTTCTCATTTTCTCTTTCATTTGCAGCTCCCCCCTCAAAGCGTTTTTCTCCTCATATCTTCCACTCAAGTGGCTCTTTTCATTTTTCTGCTTCACACTCCGGTCTACCTCCGCCTGCCTTCACTCTCGGGTCTCCTCGTCCTCGTTAAGGCGAAATTAAAATCATCGCAATCTGTTTTTGCAACACTCTCGCACGAGAACACGCAAATGTAAATTGAGGAGCGGTTACACAATGATTAGCTGCGTCCTCTCAGTGGAGGTTAAGAATGGACGAAAGGAAAGGGTTGCTGAGGAGGAGGAGGAGGACGGATGGAAGAGAGAACCAGGGCCAAAGTGTCGAAGAAAGAGTGGAGATTTAAACCACAAAATACTGAGACATTAGGGTACTTTTTGGTGCAAAATGCTAAACATCTACTCGGATGATAGAAGAATTAAGCTCCAGTCTTGGAAACAGTTAAAATCTCAGCATAAGGCCCATTTAGTAGCTGTTGTATAGCTATCAGTCATATCACATGATCTTCCTCTGCAGACGCCCATTTGTCATGAAATCTACACTGAAGCCAGAACGACTAGTCAAGCGCTGGGAAAAAAAACTACACTGAGAAACTATTGTGTATTTATACTGTGTGTGTGTTTGTGTGTATTTAAAATAAGCTTTTGTCTTTTCACCATGTGTGAAACAAAAGTTTGTTAATCTGGGAGGTGTGTGGCTCAAAATGAGAGCCACATGACCCACCCTCCCCTCCCCTCCCCTCCCCTCTCTCTCTCTCTACACTCACACACACAGACACACCAACCTGATGCCAACCTGTATCTGTGAGCATCTGTGTCTGTCTTTCTATCAGCATCATTAAGCCATTGCTCTGCTACCTATCGTTCTGTCTTTATTCTGTGCAGTCTGTGTGAGAGAGAGAGGGAGTGTGTGTGTGTGTGTGTGTGTGTGTGTGTGTGTGTGTGTGTGTGTGTGTGAGAGAGAGAGAGACAGTGTGCAGTGAAGGCAGAGGAAGGGTGGTAGTGGATAATGTGTGCAAATTTGTCAGGGAGCATCCTGTTCTCTGTAACAAGTACACAGCGCTCTTCTGTCTCTTCTGTCTGTTCTGCCTGTGCGTCTCCTCTTCTCTCTCGTCCTCTCCGACGCTCTTTTCCTCTCCAAAAACCCCTTCAAACCGTCATCCTCCATCATTTGCTCTCCATCTCCTTCATATCTATCTGTCCATCCATCCATGCATCCATCCCTGCCTTGGCTGATGGGGGTGTCGTGCAGAGAGGCCGTGAATAATTTATCAGGCTGGGTTGTTCTGCCCTGCCCTGCTCCCTACTTTTGGCTTACCGCCGTACTGATTTGGTGAAGTGCACGCAACCCACACATGCACTTTTACCGAGGATATGGTCGATAATTTGCACCGCTGTATTGATTACCCATTGCATGTATGTCGTTAAAACAATGTGTAATGTTGCCTTGAAATATCAGACTTAGACTACTGGAAGATAAGATGCTTGGTAACAAAGTTAGGAGGTATTCAAGAGGATGTGGGCACACCTTGCACTACAAAATACTTCCTTAACAGGAAAACAAAGTTGAAAAATAAAATTATATTGCCTGACTCTTGTTTGCATCTTCTGCCTTACTCTGACAGGACAAAAACGACACAAAAATATGTTGTAAAAAGTCCCTTAACAACGATGCCACTATTTGCCACTATTTGGCCTAAAGGAATAGAATAAAACTGAAACCGTCAGCATTAAAAACACCTAAAACCAAAACAATGCAACTACACTCAATTTAAAAAGTGCTGAAATCAAGAAATGGAGAGAAATGAAAATTTAAAAAAGCATTTTAATGAAGTTGGGCATGCCTTTTACAAGGATAACAGTGGCAGATTTACCACTCGAGACTCTTAGTAATAGTAATGGTAATTGATTTCAGGCAGAGGTAGACAAACATCCACGACCGGCTTCAACGTGTGCTAATCATCAATGGGGCTAATGTAGCATTAGTAAGTTAATGTAAGTTAAGCTTACTCTTGATCTGTTGCCGCTGCTAGCAGTATGCTAGGCAGGCCGACATGCTGAGGACTGCAGCTTAGTTTGGAGCAGATAAACCTCACTGTTTATAATCCATTCCTCACTCCCTTGCTCTTGTTTGTTTCTTGGAAAGGCTAAAACGCCACTCTCAAAGGTTTTAATGCAAAGTGTCAAAGTGCCCTGTGCAAACCAAAGGTGGGGAAATCCAAGGCTTGTCAGGCCCGCTATGCCTAGTTATGGCTGCTAAAGCTGTAACTGCACAGACTCTGTTTGGGGGGATGGTCAATTCCTATCACAGTCATGACACTTCTAGATTGCAGGTAGGTGAGCTTTCAAATCGTAGCCCTCTAATATTGGCATCCCTACGAAAGAAAAAAAAAAACCCTCCCCAGCTCTCTCTGTCTATGCACTACTCTCCCCACTTCACCACGTCCCCGGTGACCCAACTTCACAAAGATTCTGCTCCGTGAAATGTCTGAAAAGTAAAAAATCGTAACTTACAGTGCGTCGTTTTCGCAGAGGGAAAAATAAGTTCACAAGTTCAAAGGCAAGAGTTACTTCATTCATCCATTCTTTCATGCTGTGAATATAGTACTCGCATGCTCTATTGCCGACTGACTGCCTATGATTAAAGGCTGTATTTTCCTACTTTGAATTACTCTGAATCCTACTCTGAATAATAGAGCACTTCACCAAGCTTTTTTTTTTTTGTTTTTACGCAAATCAAGGCTGAATCCAACCAGAAGTTTCAGCCTACTGGTAAAATTGTTTAGGAAGGTTTTGACTCGATGGGCTTTCATAAAGTTTTCCTGGCAACTTCAGATGGATTCTCTTTCTGAGCCGCACAGACATACTTTGAATGGTTTGATGGTAGACTACACACAGATGCTGTGCAGTACAGAGGGCGAGGCCTTAGACGTGTATTTACGTGATAAATGAGGGGAAATGTTGATGTTATTCCATCTTCACCCTGATTATTGGTATTGTAAACGGCAGAATGACACGAGGCTCAGATTGGAGTTTATCTTTCATACTGCTACAGCACCCAAGAACAGCAAAAAGCATTTCCTTTTGCATTTGTTACGTTGCAGTACGGTAAATGCACCAGTTCAATGTTTCTGAGCTGCTCTTTTACTTTTGACCCATGATCCTTGGTTGGAGCAACGTGGCCCCATGGTTCAGTTTAAACCCCCCAGCGTCACTATTTCTGCATCTTCTGTTTATTTTTATCCCTTACATTATTTAAAACTGATCCACCAATCAAATGGCATCAAACACACATTTTTAAAAAGATGTTAGCAGCTGGTCACTAACCTCTGTCAGCTGCTTCACAATAAAAGCCTTTAGTGGTTTGCCAGCTTTAACCATAAATTAACAGAGAAACAAAAGTCCAAACCACAGCGACTCCTACATTATGCAGGAGCTGCAAATCTACTAAAAGCTGACAGTAGCGAGTCATTTAACGTTTTGATCCAGTCAGTTCATGGTGATAACAGCCCTCAGTGGGGAGCCATACCATCACGCTATGCTGCCAAGCTGTGCTTATAGAAAACAAAATCATAATAATAAATCATAATGTGCATGAATAAGTCATACATCATTACAATATAAGCAAATATAGTTTCAACAATATGTTCACATATTTATGTTATTCACAAAACCCAAGTGATTGGTGTAACTGCAGTGTGACTGTAGTTTGAAAGTGTAAATACTGTCAATATGTTGTGATATTTTGATTGCCCAAACCAAATGTGAAGAACACATTTGCCCACAATAAGAACAAAGTGTAAATGTTTGTCCAGTTCACGTAACAAATGCAAAAACGGACATAAATCTCAGAGTGCAGATCCATTCAGGAAGTGCTCGTAACCTCCACAGTCAACCTTATCAGAGTTCAGAATAATCGAGGGCACGGGACAAAGGAAAACCTTGAAGTCTAAAGGATGGAAAAAGCCCAGTTCCCAAGTTCCCTCCATGCGAGCGCTTCCTTTTCAAAACTCTCCACTCTGGACTCTGTGTCAGAGAGTGAAGTGGACTACTGTGTGGCACCCAGCTGTCAAATTCCATGAGGGAGCCCCCTCGCCGGGTGATGTAAAATGGACAGAGGAGGTGTATATCATAATTTGTAGGAGCCGTTTCATATGGGCGACGGACAGCGCCCCTCATTGCTTCCTCCATAACGGCCCACTTCCAGCTTCAGACACTGACAAACACACACCCTACCTCTGGCATAGATTTCAGTCACCTGCCCTATTTGTTTAATGGACTCTTTTTTTCCCCTGTTTTTTTCAGTGTTGTTCTGCGTTTTATGCTTTCTAGGACAAAAACCTCCATTTTTGACTTGCTGTTACAATTTCTATTTTAAGCCCCTCCATATATGCTCTCATATTATTGTAATTACACCTGCCTGCAAAGCATTTGTTGAAAGCATTTATTTTCTGTGATGGCTCTCATTTACTTTATTGCTTCTTTTGCATCCCCCTCAGGTGTACCAGGGCCTGGACATCATCACCAATAAGGTGACAGACGAGGAGTGTGCCCAGTGCAGACATCACATGATCAGCTTTGTGGACCCGTTGGTGAGCAGCTACACGGTGGTGGACTTCAGGAACAAAGCCCTGGCTCTGATATCCTTTCCTGGAAACATGAGAAAAGCAGAGGAGGCACCTTATTCCACATTTTGCTTTCACCTTGTCTTCCTCTCAGATAATTAAGCGGTAGCTGTGGGGAAAGAATTCAGTCATTTTGACTTTTACTAATTTGTGTGTGTAGAAGATCTGCTATGTCCTCGTTTTGTCAGTGTGTCTGGCTGCAGATGTTGCACTGAAAATGAGAAGAGAGAGATCACTAGAGATGATATTTATAGACGAGTCTGTCTGTAATGCATCTACACACACACACACACACACACACACACATATGCACACAAAGAAACACACTCTGGGCAGTCACACCCTCCTGCAGACACCGGCCGTCACACAGATGTGGAGAGAGGAGGCGATAACTAGAGACGGTATTAATAGACACACACACACACACACACACACACACACACACACACAGTGCGGCGAGGGGATGCGGTAGCTCCAAGAATAGGCTCGGTGCAGCGAGAGCCTGCTGGTGGGAAGAGGGAGAAGTGGAAAGCGATGAATACAGATTAGAAGAGATAGAAGTGGTGTGGAGGATTTTAAACTGGAAAGCAAGATGGAGAAAGGATGGAGGGAGGAAAAAGGTGTGTGTGTGTGTGTGTGTGTGTGAGGTAGCTGGCGAAAGCTGACAAGCTGGCGAAGGACCTAATGACATCGTCAGCTATCAATCCTTCGCTCAACACGACATTTACATAAACTCCGTCGATCCAAACCCCTCCTTCTGTTTTCTCTTTTATTGCTCTCAATCCTCCAGCCCTCTGTCTGTTCTCCCTCCTTCGATTTTTTTGTCATCCCTCGCTGCTTGTCGGGCTCACTCTCTTTCCTGCTCCTTTCCCCTGCAAACATAGTTATGCAGCCCTCTGTGGTGTGTGTGTGTGTGTGTGTGTGTGTGTGTGTGTGTGTGTGTGTGTGTGTGTGTGTGTGTGTGTGTGTGTGTGTGTGTGTGTGTGTGTGTGTGTGTGTGTGTGTGTGTGTGTGTGTGTGTGTGTGTGTGTGTGTGTGTGTGTGTGTGTGTGTGTGTGTGTGTGTGTGTGTGTGTGTGTCTGTGGAGGGGAGGGGAGGGGAGGGGGGAGGTGAGCGACGATGGCTGATGGGCCTTTATCTTGTTTGAGCGGTTATTAGATTATCTCTGAGAGGAGAAGGTGGGCGAGGGAGGAGGAGAGGGAAGGAAAGGTGCAAGATGAGAGAAGATGCGACAGAAAAGGAGAGAGGAAGGGAAGTAAGGTGTGGCTCTGTCTGTGCGGCCAGTGAGGGCTTTTAAAATTTGTAGCGATGCTTGTGTGACTGGCTGATATTGACTTTGTTGTGAAAGGACAGCACTGACTCATCTGCTGCAGGTAATGATTGTTATCATTGTTGATTAATCATCAATTAATCGGACAATAATGTGGTCTAAATAATGTGACACATGTAATGAAAGGCACATTTCCCAGTTGCAGTCGGCAGCTCAAAACCAAAAGGTATTCAGGTTGCAATCACAGAATGGTGTGGATAAACCTGTGGATCAGGGCCCTCTGATGGGTCACAGGATAAATCAGAGGAAAGAACAACAAGCAAAGTTCAGCTTGAGTTTCTCTTATGTGTAGTCTTTGCGTTGTTAGTGAGATGTTGGATAGTTTGACCTCTTTAGGTCTGAAACACTAATTCAAATGACACAGTCTGATAGGTGAAGAGGTAAGAACTCTCAGCTGACGCACTTCTGACAACTGAAGAGGAGTCACAGGAAGATGAAGCTTTATTTTAAGCTCTTTTTTTGGTCACAAGCCCAAAAAAAAAAAAAAGCGAGAGCCACTGTCACGGTCCAATCAATTGATTAATAGTTTTCGTTGTAACTTGCCAGATGTATTGTATGTATCTGACGCCCACTGTACGGCTGAGTGTGTACTTCATACACACGTTCTATTAAATCAGAGTGCCATTATATCAGCCACAGTGGGCTCAGTTACTGTAAACGCTGACATGAAGAAGAAATCCACTGAGAGACAACACGGCGATCTTAATGCTTCTGTTCCAGACCTCTTTACGAGGCTATAGTTGACATCAAGTGGTGTTGTCCTTGTGTACCAAGTATCAGGTTTTTCTCTTACGGGCCACATTCAGTGTTCATGTAAGGAGTCATTAAGCATGTTGAGGATTCTTGCCGATTTCCTGCTTTTCCTTTTGTTTAACCCCTTTCACGCTGTTTTGCAGCACTCTCATCAAGGAGTATTATTTGGTTTTCATTTTTTTTCAAGTTCTGGTTGCACACTTGAATGTTTGCTATTACTTGAGCGCTTTGTTTCCAGTAGGAACCGTCTGAGATCAAAGAGGCACAAAGCACAATTATCTGTGTGTAATATAAAGCCATTCAGCAAAGATTCTGAAAACGTTAATTTGCGGAGGAGTTTCATCCAATTTAGCAAAAAGCAACTGGCGGATTAAATTAGAACCAGTTGGAGCTATTTTTATGCCATTATAGTGTGAGCGCCACTAAATGAGCTCCACAGGTCGTATCAAAGTGGGTTTAATTGTTGTGCAGTCACGCAAAACTGTCAAAATTAGCAACAGGTGAGTTCATACTGGAATTGTCCATCTTGGTAATAGGGTGCACAGATCAGTTTCCTCCTTAACACCCTCCAACATCGATGACATGCACAGGACAAACAGGCTGCCAGTCATTGTCGGAGGAACAAACTATTACATCGAGTCTCTGCTGTGGAGAGTCTTGCTGGATACGGGGGTGAGTGTCGTACTTGTTGAAAGCAAACACACCCCCCCTTTCATCCTCTTTGCCTCTTGACACTGTTTATCTCATTCACATGTTCATTTTTTATTCATCTTTATTTGTTTTTTATATGCGAAAACAAGCGCCACATAAGGCAATGCATGCTGCTCTCAGTGCTTAGTGATATTGTAATAAAAAAGGGTGACTTTAGTAATATTTCATAGAGTTTACTCATGCCGTACACTGCACACAAAATGTTGAAATGGCTGTACTTGTGTCACTGTGTCAATAAAGATGTTTTAAAGAATTTCTATTTGACGTTTGTCACCCAAAGCTCTGTTCTAACACATAGATTTGAAATGAGAAGTTTTAATTTAGGAGCATTTAAAGGCAGCATTGGTTAAAATATTAAATGAATTGTGTCTCACAGCAGGAGAACACGGAGCCGGGGGGCGAAGGAGATGGCGCTCCAGACAGGAAGCTGGAGCTGGAGAAGCTGGGCGGAGCTGAGTTACACAAACGCCTGGTGGAGGTGGACCCCAAAATGGCCGCCATGTTGCACCCCAATGACAAACGCAAGATATCCAGGTGATACAGCCTGTAATGTCTTCATTGGTGTATGCGTTGTACCGAGCATCTAGTGACACATTTATTACGTTTTTGTGGTGTGTTAGATAGATTTAAAATTAAACTCCTTCTCGTGTTTTGTGTGAGGTCCTGAAGGGCTCTTGGTCCGTCTCAGGCTGACAGTCACAGTATATGGCCTCCACCCAATCTATGCTGACAGAGTGTCTGTTTACACACACACACACACACACACACACTCGGCTTGATGAGTAGCAGTCTTTGCACTCTGGTCCTTTGTGTGAGCCGGTTAGGTTACCCTGTTCTTCTGGATGACAGGAGACGACAGGAATCACCTTTTCTTCATAACCTCAGAGTGCGGCGAGGCATGGCTAAAGAGTCTGGTTTGGATTGAATCTCAACATGCCAAAAGTTTGTTCAAGCCTTTTTTTTTTAATCCCTGTCTTGTCTTCTGCCTTCGTGTTCGGTAATCATTTAGACTACACTCAAACTAGACTCTAAAGTTGTGCCTCAGAAGGGGAGTTTGAGATTTTTCATTAACACTGGATTTAACAGATGAGTGAATGGTTGACTCAGAGGCCTGACCTACAGGGACTGGGGTGTAAACTCACAGTTTGCTGGAAATCATAGGAACTTATATGAAACTAAGAAAGAAAATCAACCACAGCATGTGCGCTTTTATGTTTGTTACCTGCAGGAGCCTTCAAATCCATGAGGAGACGGGTGTCCCCCATAGTCACTGGCTGGAGGAGCAGAGGGAGCAGGACGGAGGCGACGGACTGGGGGGGCCGCTGAGATACCCAGAGCCCTGCATCTTCTGGCTGCACGCTGACATGGACGGTAAGGCCGGAGAATTTTCCATTTTAACATTATTGCTATTTATCAAGTAAGGGAGGCAAGGGAGCTTCTCTGCGTCCGTGTCGTCTCTTAATTCCTGACAATGGACACCTTGAAGGGCACTGTCCCGCTTATACCATGATCATTTGCCAAAGAAAAAAAATTGAACTTTTGTTTATATTTTCATGTGTTTTGCAACCAAAATCTAAAGTTTTTAACAAGCCATAACTCCATTGCTGAGGTAACGCCTGAGGGTCTGACTAATGGGTGGATCAATCATTACCATCCCATTAGGTTCTTATGCAATAGTATGTTTAACAACAAGACTAGCTAGCTAACCAGCTATGTCCCCAATTCAATATCAAGATTTTCACAGACGAGTGAATGGCGGTTTGTAACGTTACTGTTGGCTGCAGCCTGAAGCCGCCCGCTGAGTGTGAGATGTGAGAGATCGCTTATGTCGATTTCAGCGCATTAATTTAGAACGGTGAAGAGACAGTTTCACTGAAACTACTTAATAGACGTCCATTACCACTTTCTAACGGACACCCGGCAGCCAACCAGAATCAAATATTCACCCAGATCATTGTATAAAACAACAATAATGGCCACATTGATGTTGCAGCTTCAGTGCAGCATGAAATAACTGTTTATGTGTGCATGTCTCATTTTTCTACATTTTGCCCTCTCTGCTCCCATCCAGCTCTAGACAAGCGTTTGGATGCCCGTGTAGATGAGATGCTGTCTGCTGGACTGTTGGAGGAGCTCAGAGACTTCCATGTCCGCTACAATCAGCAGAAGGTCCAGGATGACAGGTAACACGTCTGCACCAAAACATGTCCGCTGTACTGAATCAACCAGATCCTGTTCATCCTGAATTAATTTCAGTTTGTCTTAGTGCTGCCAGGTCTTATAGATCGCTCAGATTCTGTGGGGATACTGTGCAAAATAAAAACATTGGCAGTTCTGTTCTTGTAATAAGGTGAATCATAGCAAGGAAAAGGGCTGTATGATGCAGGAATTGCATACATTTGATGTTGGAGGTATTCTGTTACTAGCACTGAAGAGATTTAGCTTTATACTTTTGTAACATTGTCAGGCTCTAAAATCAGCACAGTTCTCCTTTAACACCTATGGTACATGTTGCATTATCCCAAAGATAAGCTGCATACATGTGGCTTGTGTTCTAGGTTTTCCACCTAAAAGACACAGACAGGGATTTGGAATTTGTTATTTAGGCCAAAAACTTGGCGCACTTGGCTTTATCCCTGTCATCATTACTGTTGAACATTACACTGTGGTCAGAGGGTTCAGTGTCTGTGCAACAAATTCAAGACCACGTTCTCATCCTCCTATCTAAATTAATGATCCAGACATTGAGTCTGGGTTCTGACTTAACTCCTCTCTTCCTTGTAACCAGGGCGATAGGAGTGAAGTGAACTCGGTCAAGCAGTTATCCAGTTATTTATTTCTCCTTCCCAGTCTGACAGGTCACTCTGCTCTGTATGCTGTGGTTTCCCAAAGGCCTGGAGACCAATTTAGATACAGCACCACACTGTTGAGAGTTTAGCTCAAATAGACTGATATTTCTGTAGGATGTGCAGTGATTGTCAGTAATTTCAGAGACAGGCGCCCTCCGTCAGAGCCTTGTTGTCTGGTAAAGATGCTATTTGAAGATGACGTTAATATGCTCAAGATTGATGTCTTCTCACAAGTCACACAATTACCAAGTTGTCCTTGACATTTGCTTAACAGTAACCTCATGACCAGTGAGCGTACAGGAGCTGCGTCACTCTTTCAGTGGTATGGATCCACAGTTTGCTGCTCTGTGAGTGGTGTGTCTGGGTTACCATGATGCATAAAATGCAGCTTGCTTAGCAAATACAACCACGGGACCAAATTTACAGTAAGAGCAGCCCTACTTGAAGAAGAAATCTCAATGTTCTGTATGCGACACGAAAGATGTATAAATATGTTCTAATGGCTGAAGCAGATCCAGTCTGTGAACACTGCTGTGGGTCTCTCACTGGCAGCGGATGTTGATATTGTATGTGTGTGATTGGGTGTGGCTGCGGGGAGTTGATGCATTGGTGGAACGGTGCCCAGGAAGCTGCCAATTCCTTTCTTTCGTTCTTTCGTCCCTCCTTTCTTTCATCACCCCATCACCCCATCCCGCCTCATCAACCAGCCGCAGCCTCCTCCTCTCTCCCTCTCCCTCTCTCTCCATCTCTGCCACTATTGCCCTCTCAGCAATCTGATCACCCAAGCACTTTACCCCCCTCCCCCTGTGTCTGTCTGTCTTTCTCTCCTTTACCCTCATGTCTCCATCTCCGGCTGGCTGCTGTGGCCAGACATCAAGGTCAAATCTCTCCCTCCCTCCCTCTCTTCCCCTGTCTTTCTTTTTCTCCCTTCATTGGCTCTACATTTCCTGTGCTCTGTCGCTGCTCTCAAATTTCTGTCTCTGCCCGTCTAGCCGGATTTATTTTTGTTATTTCCTCTTCTTGTTTCTGTTACAAGTGTAAGTTATGAACTGAAAATAGTCATTGATTTTAGTCTAATGTTTGCGCTAGAATGTGTTAAAAGGGAAATTCAGGTTCTTTACAAAGAGAGAAAATTGACAGCAAGACTGGTGAATTATAAGTAAAACCATAAAGCGGAGAGGGTAAAAAGATTAGATAAAAGCAAAGGTATAAATCAAAGTCAGTTCAAAGGAAAGTAAAATAGATAAATCCAGATTTTCAGTTCAGTGTCTTGACCTGAATAGATCATTAGCAAGCATTGCATCCTGCCCATGACAGGATCAGAATCATTAACAGAATAATCATAAAGCGTTCAGACCGTTATAAAACTGTGAGTTCTGTAAAGGTATCTGATGGAATGCAATTAAATTACAGTTTTAAAGTGTGCTGCTTTCTTTAAATCTGGCCTCGGGGAACACGGCAGAGAAGGCTGCAGTTCAGTCGTGCTTGTTTTATGTTTTATTAAGGATGTAAACAAATACAATGTCACAATGAATGCAGTATTTGCATATGAAGAGATAATGTGCTGTGAAGATGCACAAACGGCACCCTTGATTTGTGATCTGCATCCATCAGCTCCTTATAACTCCTTGAACTTTCCTCCAGTAGTGAAGTCAGTTTGGCACTCTGTCGTCTGTCGGCGTGGTTCACCCTCATTAACTAGCCTGGAAATTAAAACGTAACAGATAGTAGCTTTGCGTTAAATCACCACACTGTAAATTCAGCACTACTGTATTCCATTTAATAGCTGCAGACCTGATTTTTTTTTTTCTTTTTCATCTGTCAAGTCACCTGTTATGAAAGGGAAACAAAAAAAATTTCCTCTAGTGGTAGACAGAAAAACTGGCGCCACAGATGACCTCTACTGTTTTGGCACTTGCTTCATATTCAGAAATGGCTCAGGTTGTTGTCATTGAACTGAACATGCATACTGATTGTGGAGCTATTTGCTAAAATCTGAAAAGGTACAGCCTGGGTTAGAACAGGCAGCAGCGCTCAGATTGGGGTGATATGGTCTGACATTGATGGAAATGCTCTGTCTCCACTGTTTGGCGAGGTAACCAGTGGGCTTCTGCCCCAGCCTGATGTCACTGCGGTCAGGCTACTGAGTCCCGGCACCCGTGGGTCCCTCTGCCAGTGCCGTTCAGTTTTTTTAATGTCATTCTGTCACTTTGTCCCCCGAGGGGCCTCACATCTGCTCAGACTGATATTCTTTGTTTAGGGAGGGGAGGAAAGATAGAGGAGAAGGTGAAGTGAGTCACCACCGGGCGTCTAGAAATGTCAAGTTGGAGACGGAAACTTTTTTCTTTTTTATTGATGGATAATGTTTCCTCTCCTCTCCTCTCCTCTCCTCTCCTCTCCTCTCCTCTCCTCTCCTCTCCTTGCCAGTCAGGACTATCAACATGGGATTTTCCAGTCGATCGGTTTTAAAGAGTTTCATGATTACCTGACTGCCCCTGAAAGCAGCACCCAGCAGGAGAAAGACACACTGCGAGACAAAGGTCAGAGAAATACCTAGATCGAACTCACAGGTTTAGATTCACCGGCCGGTGTACTGGTTGACTAATCAGCCAGAAAGAATCTATTTTTGAGTTTTCTATAGCAGCCTTCTTTTAACTCTGTCCAGGTATAGAAGCTCTGAAGATTGCTACGAAGCGTTACGCCCGCAAACAGAATAAATGGGTCCGTAACCGCTTTCTTAAACGTGAGTACCCTTCAGCCACCTCCTGCGCCATGTCTATGGGCGTGTGTGTGTGTGTGTGTGTGTGTGTGTGTGTGTGTGTTTGTCCTCCGCAGTCCAGTTTCTCAGCAATCAGCACTCTCTTTAACAAGATGAGATTCATGCACTCCATTAGACACACAATAAGCCTCTCAGACACTGTGTAGGGTATGTGTGTGTGTGTGTGTGTGTTTGTGTGTGTGTGAGAGAGAGAGAGAGAGAGGGAGTGTGTGTGTGTTTTTGTATTCATGTGTCTGTGTGCAGGATTAGGGGGTTTTTCACCTTCAAACCAATCAGAAAACACATGACTTTTTTTTTGTACAAAGAAAAACATCAGCATGTTTTTTTGTATAACCTTAAAATAGTTTAATTTCAGTTACACATCACAACAATTTTAGTTTTTTACTTTTAGGAACATCTGAATTTATCACTTTTACTTGAAAAGTACATTTTTCTTCCTCACTTTCTTAAGGGGTCATTTTGCACAAAACATTGAACGTCCCTGAATTATGTTAGTCTCGTTAAAGAAATAATTTTGCATTCTTGCCTTAAAGTCTGTCTTAAAGATCTGAAGATTGACTCTCATGTCTATATGCCTGATATGAAGACGGTTAGCTTTTGGGAGCAGTTGGGCCAGCACCTTGTTTGATCTATACAAAAACTAAAGTGTAAAAGCACCAAGTTGCTGTCACTTATGGGGATTATGTGCCCATAGAGCCGGGCTAATTGTTGCTTCCTAAACTGCTTCCAGACTATATGCTAAGCTAACCTTCTGCTGGCTGTAACTTCATATTTAGCGTTCACATGAGAGTGCTGACAAAACTTTTCACCTGACACTCGATAGGAAAGCCAATACGAGCTATTATTTTAATACATTTTCTTGCAGCAGGAACTTTCACGCATAGAATGGCATGTTGGATTGAAAAAAAATAGCATGTTTCTTCACAAATACAAGAGCTTTTGATAGAAACCATATATTTAAATTGTGGAAATCACAAGATTAATTTATCTACTCGCACAAAATTGGATTTGATTTTATGCAGCGTGTAAGAATTGCTGTGAGGCTAAAGAGGGGATAATGTTACAAGATCCAACCCATGTGTACACCTGCAGCTAAGACCCTTGAATGCTCCGTTGTGGCACCAAATGAATGTAGATGAACTGTAGAGGTTGGTTAAATGCACCCACCACCGCCCAAATCAACCAGCATTTGGCAGGTGGTTGTTTCCCACCCTGGTCGCAATCCCTGGAAGTTAGACGCGTTTTAATCGCATATAAAGGCTGAGTGTGCTTCTGTGTCCCAGGCGGAAACCTGGCCTCTGTGTCCCACCATCAGTCTGCCCTGTAGTAACCCTGCCTCCTAATCCTGTTAGGCCCAAATGGCTTAGGCCATGCCAGGCCCTAAACCTCAATACCCCTCTTTCTAACCGCCTGCCTACTCGCTGCACACACCATATGGTCTTCATCACATGTGTATCCCTGTTCCTGCGTTTTCACATATGCAGTAATCTGCCTGACATTGTCTGTGTTTTTGCACATGCATGTGTTTGTGTCTGTGTGCATCACCTCGGGACAGTCTTTTTTTTAACTTCCCTTGAAGACCCTGCTTGGACTCAATTGAGAACAATTTGCAGGGCAGTCTACTGCAACACCAGGCCTGACAGAACAACAGGCAGCAGATGAGATCAGCTCTCTTAAAAGTCTGAAACTTTCCCATCCCATGAAGTCTCCTCAGTGGCAAAGTACTGGCCACAGCTATTTGTTATGAGATGGTTTGTGCTGACACTCCTCAAAGATCACCCAAAGTACTACGAAAGTGTTCGTGTCGGTCTTATTGTGTTAGCAGAGTCTGCAAAAGTCTTCATGGGAATTCCTGATATTTGTCAACCTGGGTATTAGTTGGTGTTAGGACTGAAATCAGCCCTGCATTAAAAAAAGAATAAAAGCAAGGCATGTGGGGTGTGTTACTTCAGGTACCAGTGAGACAATGAAATATAATCCAGGAAGTTCAGCTTGATTTATAGATTTCTGTGTTTGACTGCAGCTACCAAAACACTGTGCAATGATTTTAGATATCATGATGGATGAGTTTTCTGCTCTGAAAATGTATCACTGGAGCAATACTTCTATTTTCCATCGTGACACCTGCCCAGAAAACGGTATTCTAGCAAGGATGCTGTTGATCTGGGCAAAAAGCATGAGCTGAAACTGAAAGTAAATTTGCAAAGTAGTGCCCTGGAAATCCATGTAGATACGGTAGTGGGTTTTTTTTGGAAAGCGACCTGCTCCTTTGCTTACATATTTCCGGTCTCTACATCTCAGTAGGTGAGAAAAATGTTAGTCAAATATGGTAATTTTTCCTGTAAAAGATCTTGTTTATGTTCACACACAAATGGAGCTCACCAGGATCATAGTCCCACTGTGTTGATATCTATTTCAGGTTTTTTCTTGTTGCATTTGCCTATAGGACAGCCTTGTCCTTGTATCCACCCTTGACTTGGATTTTCTCTAAACCCCCTCCTCTCACCTCTGTCTACATCGTCTCATCGTTCACCTCACTCGCTCGCTTTGACTGCTGACCTCTTTTCTGTTTCGTCCGAGCCCCCCCCTCCACACACACACACACACACACACACACACACACTCCCACAGATGCCTGCAGGCCTCAGCTGAGCAGGCTAATCTCTTGAAGCATTACAGAGCTGCCGGGAATTTGCCCCGACCACACAAACTCGGGCAGCAGGGTCATCGGGGGCCACGCAGACCAACCCAAGCACACAGAGACTAGTGGGTCAAAGGGAAAGACGAATTGGAAATGACAGAGAGCCGCAGTCAGGCAAACACAGTGAAATCAGTTAGAGGAGCTAGAAAACGACCTGAATGTCGACCGTACATGCAAAAATACAGAAAGATGCGGAATCACATGCCTCAAAGGTACAAGTTTAACCCAGTTTAACAGCTTTTAGCAGCGACTGTCATTGAGGGAGCAGGTGAGCGTTCAGTGTCTTAAATACCGTTGAGCAGCATATGTGGTTCTTGATGGACTCGACTTTGGTAGCTGTGGGGATTTAAACACCAGGTCAGTCTGCTCAAATTAAATCAAGCTTAATTTGTCTTTGCCTTCAAGTGCGCCGGTATGTGGGTGTACGCTTATAGGATGTATGTGTGTCTGTGTGGTTATACGGGAATGTTTAATTAGTAGATTTAATTACCCATAAAGAAAATGGTGATGCGAGGTTATATTAATTTTAATAAGTGCCACATTGTATGTGCAGGATGCCAATGTCCTCAGCATTTTTTTTTTTAATTCCCTGAAGACATGCACACAAGCACGCACACTCTACCTGTAACCAGGATACTCAGGTGTAGTTTGACTGAGGCCCCGTGAGTGTTAAGTAACAGGGGTGTAGGTATCTTTTAGTCCCACGAGAGAGAGAGAGAGAAAGAGACAGGGAGAGTGAGTGAAAGATGGATAGAGGGAGGCGGAGAGAGACAGAAACAACACATGGGTAGCCGGGTGGATGGAGAGTGAGGGTAATCTGATCCAGCTGGGGCAACAGGTGTGGGGCGAGTTTACACCCTCATCTTCTTGCAAGTGTGAAGCTTTCATGTATGCACACACACAAACACACAAAGTCAAGCCAGGGCTGTTGCCGCCACAAAGACCTCTGTGCCACCTCCGCTAGGTGGTGAGGGACTAGAGAGGGCTGCCGAAGACGTGGATGGCACTGACCATTCAGAGGAGATACGGTAGTTGGTGTATTTCCATCCAATGCAGTGAGTGCAAAAGCCAGAAATTGAATTCAGAAAGCTTTTCGTAGGCTGAGATGGAAAAGTTGGCATATGAAAAACCCATATAAGGAAAGAAGAAGAATAGCAGGGGTGTCGTAGGGGTATGCAACTGCAACGTCCTTGAGCGGTCGAGTCCAGACCGGGGCCCCGATGGCATGCCCCCCTCCTCTCTATCACCATAGCAGCTGATTAAAACACCACAGGTTACATGTGCGTTTCTTTAGTGAACAACTTTCTCTTCTGATTCACAACCGCCATCTTGTGAAAAGCAGCATGATTGATCAGAGTTACTACTGCTCTACTACTTATGCAATTTTGTCAGATTCTCTCGGATGGAAACACATCGATTCATATTTCAGTGAGCCATATTGTCAGATATCTACGTAATACATGCACAGCATTATAATGGAAACTCACACCTGCAGTAACTGATTTTTTTGGCCACTTGGGGGCAGCAGAAAGAAGCTGTGAACATGTCATTGACATATTATTCCCTTTTAGATTAATATTGTGAACTTGTTAGCAAGTTATTTATTTACATATCCAGCAGTAACCAGGAGCGCCCATGCTTGTCCATTATTCACTCTCTTTCTTGCTCTTTAACTGCTAAATGCTCAGCCGTGTTAGCTAGTTGCTAACTTTGTCTGCTGTGAGAGAGCGACGAGCGTGAACCAAAACAGTAATGTTGCAGGCTCTGAACCATTTGAGCTCAAAGATGCTCAAATGCTCCAAAGAGCTGAATGGAACTGCAGAGTTGGATGATCAGTCTCTTTATCACTATTATCACTATCACTACTATATCACTACAATTGTTTATGTAGAAATATTGATTATAGCAGCTTTAATAGAGCTAGAGTGAACGAGAGGAAACTCAAAAAGTTATCTGTTACGGACTCTCTCATAGAGATGGAGAGTGGCTTGCTTCAGTTAAAATTAATAATAAAACGATAAAATAAAATTAGTTAATTTGGCTGAAATAACAGATCACCCGAGATACTTAACCTGCTGCAGAAACGTCAAACACGAACAACAGAAGGAGATAAGGGAGATAAAAAGTGGAAGAGGAACTATAGGAAAGAGGAAGGAGGCCGACGAGTGAATAGAGGCAGCTGTCGTGTTCCAGTGTAGACGACAGCCAAAGAAGCACAGCTGGGCCGGTGGGGGGGTGGGGGGGCGCTGCTCTCAGACTGGTGGGTGAGTTTTTATAGCAAAGCACACACACGCGCACATCCTCACTCAGCAAATAGGAGAATAACGCAGCAAATGACTCCTCTGGCCCGTTTAGTGCAACAGGTGGACTACTGTTTCAACACACACACACACACACACACACACACACACAGCACTGGCAAGCAGCTGCCCAGCGACAGGAGATGCTCTTTCTTGTTGGCAAAGCTCCCCTGTGCACTTGAAAGGTATTGCTCACAGTTTGTGGTGTGTGTGTGTGTGCGTGCGTCGACCACCCTGCTCTTTGTCTCCCCAGCATTTCTTATCAATCCTCATTCACTACAGAGTGGATTAGCAGAGTTAAATTTCACCAGACCTCAAACAAGAATCCTGGAGAGGAGGGGAGGGGGGGGTTTCCATCCAGCATCTGGCAGCCTACCATACTCTATCTCCCTTTTATTTACCACCACTCCACTCTGCCCTGTGGGAGGCCGGTGGTTGCACAAGGGAATTGTGGGAGGGGGGTGGTGTTGAGAGAGAGAGATAAAAGAACAAAGTGAGGAGAAAGATGGCAGCAACAGGAGGGCACAGGAGGGCGGCCGGCAAGGTTGGAATATTTAATAGAGCACCTAAGGGAGAGAGCTCCAACTCTGCATCTGGTATAGGTATGCCAGGTGACACTCGCTGCCACCACCTGCCTGCTATTGTGCCACAAACACAAAAGACTTCCCCTCTGACACACACACACACATTAACAATGCCGGTGAAACCCGAGGCTTTGCTTAACAGTCACTGCTGTTTTTTAAAAAAAAACACAAACTAACAAATTAACCTACGGTCTGACAGTATAAACACAGTCGATTAGTCGGGTGCACAGATAAAACAGAGAAAACACACACTGGGAAGCCAAATGATGCAGGTGCAGGAGGGCCATTAAGGACTTTGTGTTTATTTTGCTTTTACACCCTTTTTCAGCTGTTCCGTGAAGCGAAGCTGGCCTCGACAGGAATTGAATGAAATGCATCACATGTTTAAGTGGCTGGCAGTATGCAAATTCCGAGCAGAAGGAGTTGAAATGTGGCTTGTGCCAAGACCCAGGCCAAAGTTAAAGTTTATAGTTCTCAGGCGGGGCTGTGAAGACTCATTGTTCCCACACACGCACTCGTTCCCCTGACAGAGTCCATACAGTGTGTGGTACAGATGACCAGTTATGCAGTTTAACACTCACCACTTTGTGTTCCTCCGTATTAATGGAGTCTCAAACAGTTCACAGCAGAGTTGGTATCTCCAGTCTACAGGGTGTCTGCTGCCCTCAACTCCACCATTCAGTCTGTGTGGTGAAAGGATTAAGCCATAATTGAGTTGGCTAACTGTGCCTTACAGGTTAATGGGATTCATTTACATGAGTGTATGAGCGTCACACGTTTATATTTTATGGGGAAAAAAAATGCACATGAGTAGATCCAGCCTTGTGTCATTTTTTTCCTATTATTCATTTTTAGCCTTGCCAGCAGCTTGGTTCTATGGATGACAGTGACTGAAATATCTCAGCAACCACTGGATGGATTGCTGTGTTGCTTTGTACACATGTTCATGGCCCCTAAAGGATGGTTCCTAATGACTTTGGTGATCCTCTGACTTTTCCTCAAGCGCCACCATCAGCTCAACATTTTTAGTTCTTCGGTACTTTCGGTTCATAACAAAATCCCTTCTTTGTTTTTTATGCTAAATTGTAAACTAAGGTGGTGAACATGGTAAACATTATACCTGCTAGATGAACCTTAGTCATTCCTAGCAATTTAGCATGCTAATCTTAGCATTTAGCAGAGAGCGCCGCTGTGCAGAAGTACGGCCTCACAAAGCTGCTAAGCGTGGCTGTAGACTCTTAAGCTTTATGTATGCTTGACTCAAGGGGTTAACAGGAAGCCTGACATAGATAATTATGGAATAGGCTTTGAATTATAGCTCAGCGTTGCATTTCACACATTTATATAACCACGGTAACACTAAACGGGTGTATCATACATGATGTCACACGCCATAGCCTGGGGAGTAACACCTTAACAAAGAAATTCTAAATCCAGCATAAGCAGCTCAAATCATGTGAAAGCACACCTTCCACCTTTCTTTGAAATTGTTTTGTGTATTTGCTTTTTTTCTTCTTCTCTGCATTTTCTGCCCTCATATTGTATCTGTTTATAATTCTCGATCTATAGCTCTTGTAGGTATAAATGTCGCTTTGTTTACATACACTTGCAGTCGTTTCACTTTCTCCACACGTTACACACCGCTCCATTTCCTGTGCGTCCGTGTGACTTCTGTCAGTGCAGAGCAGCAGCTCGTGATATAGACAGAAAGACAGACAGACAGACAGACAGACAGATACACAGACAGACAAACACTGTGGGGACTGGTGCTGCTGTTTAGTGCTGAGGCCTGGCCTGGAGACTGCTGACTGATGCAAAATAGACACACGGGGGTGGAACAGTTAGAGGGAGGGAGAGAGTGAAAGCTGAAGCGAGACTGATGGCTAGAGAGAGGGAGCGAGGAGTACACAAGAGAGAAGGGTGGGAGGAAGGAGGGAGAGACATTATCGAGCCAGTGTGAGTCAGCAGGTTGACAGAGCTTCAGGGTGCGGCTCCAGTACATCACTTCTACTGTAAATTTCCCGGTTTGCTCAGGATCCATCCTGAAGTCCACCTAAAATATTCAGCAAGTCAGCATATGTCACGGTATGAAGAGTCAAACATGTATGTCAGCACCAAACTTCAGTGTGATGGATGCTGTAGTTTTTATTGATGATATTTGTGATCACTACACTAGGCACCTGTGAGTTGTCACTAGCACTTTGTTGTTGTTGGAGTCCAATAGAAATAAATGATGGAAACACTGAATCAAAATACTGTGGTTGAAAAACCTGCATTACATTTATTAGCAGCCTGTGTTGGCCTAGTAAAATGCATTGTGTGTGTGTGTGTGTGTGTGTGTGTGTGTGTGTGTGTGTGTGTGTGTGTGTGTGTGTGTGTGTGTGTGTGTGTGTGTGTGTGTGTGTGTGTGTGTGTGTGTGTGTGTGTGTGTGTGTGTGTGTGTAGGACCAGGAAACAACGTGCCAGTGGTGTATGGCCTGGATGTGACGGACGTGTCGAGATGGGAGGAGATGGTGCTGAACCCTGCACTGCAGATACTGGACAGTCTCAGAAAGGTGGGGCCTCGTGGTCTGAAGTGGGCGCCGCCCGTCAGTCTGCTGTTGGGATGAAACAATAGGCCCAACTCCTCCCCTACTTCCCCTCCTTTATTATTCCACTCTTTTCATTGCTTTCGTTGTTGTTTTCTCCATCACTCTCCCCTTTTCCATCACTTTACCTGCTTATTTTACCTCCATTTGTTCCTTTCTACTTCCTAATTTGCTTCCCATCCTTGTTTTCTTGATTTCTTGCAATTGTACTTCTTCCACTTCTTTTATCTCCTTCTTCTTTTCTCTGCTGTCACTTTTTCTTTTGTACCTCTGTACTTTGCGTTAATTCCTTCCTCCTCTCAATTTTTCTGTTTCCTTCTTTTTTTTCTCCCATTTCCATCTCTATCCCATGCAACCTTCAACTCTTCCAACTTTTTCTTTCCATTCTTATTGTTCTTCTTTAAATTTTTTTGTTCTTCCTCTCATTTGGTTATTCTCACAACTTCCTTTCTTCCTTCTTTTCCTCCCTTCCTTTCCTCCTGTCTCACGCGAATCTTGCATTGCTCCACTTATATCCTGCTATGTAGTTACTACTGAGGATGTAAAATCAGTATTTCATAGTCTCTTGAATTAAGGAACCCTGTGGAGTTTTTGACCACTAGTATGAGCAAGGTTTTTACAAATGCACCTTTGTTTTTTGTTTGTATTATGCACACAACAGCACTGGTGCTCGTGCATTATTCACATCCTGCTGCCAGATTTACACAATTCTGCCTATTGAAGGTTTGCGGTAGGAACGTATCAACAAACATAGTGGTGCAACGGAAAGGAAATGCATTCAACACGTAGGTCAGACCTCAGAGACACACACCATGCCCTCTGGTGAGTATGACTTAGTTTCATTTTGTACTCCATCAATTAGGGTGAGGAACCGCCTATTGCACCAGTCAGAGTACAGGGGGCGGAGCTGAGAAACAAACGGAGCCGCCATTCATGCGACGTGTGTGACAAAGTGATCATCGGCGACCTGGAGTGGACAGGTGAGGCCGTCGCCCCTAGTCGGGTGTCACAATATGACAACCAACTTCACATGCTGTTCATTTGTGTTTGTGTTGAGTCATCAAAAGGCATACGGTGTTAAATACACGCTGAAAGCTCTGTCAGATATCTGTGAGTGTTTATTGTTGACGCTCATTTGGGAGCATAATCGACAAGTATCACTGAGATGAAACTGTATCCGGCAGTCAAGTCTGTTTATCTTCTTTACCTGCAGCTCACCTGAAGTCCAAAAAGCATCACTATCATGTGAAGAAAAAGATGAAGTCTGACCCATCATGTGACCAATCCCAGGTTCCCACTGCTACTTCTGCAGCAGAGATTGTGGAGAGCCTCTCAGAGGACTCTTGTCTTGCCACTGTTGCTCCGGACTGCAGTGAAACCCCTCAGGACTCTTCCCAAGACACCAGGACAGCACACGAGGAAGTAGCTGGGACATCTTAAGAGTTGTGCAGACTCCGGACTACATCTTCACTCAGGTTTCCACCACTGTTCTGCACCAACAGCTGGATGATTCCTTTACAGTCCTTATAGGGCTACTGTCTTACTTCCCATAGAGTCGCAATGAACTTGATTGTCTCTTTGATCTTGCAGCTCAGTCTCCTTATTTGTCAAAGTATTTCCTTTTGAATGGGATGACAGACCTTCTCAGCCCTGCAGATTGAGGAATTAATAACACTGATCCTCGCTGAATGTGGATAACAGGGAACATACTTGAAATACTGCAAAATATGTGCTCACATTCATTCGTAGATGTGTCACAGTCCGAATATGGATCCTAAACGCAGCTTATTTTCGTTGTAGATCAGGACAATTCAACATTGTGGACATTTTTATGGCAGCTGCAGCCAAAAGACTATAGTTTTTAAGGCTCCTTTTTTTTCTACTGCTTGAAAATCAAATTTAGATTTTTAGAGAATTAAAATGTTCTATTTTTGCAGAATATGCCTTAATTTCTGAAGTAACTAGGAAAGATCGTCATTTCATTTGTGTTTTTTGCCTTGTTTTTAGCCTAAACACCATGCACTTTTAACTTCATTCAATCAGTTTTGGAAATGAAAAATAAACCAAAGGATCTTAAAGTGTTTCAGCCAGTGGAGGACGATGTGTTTTTTTTGTTTGTTTTTTTTCATCACAAAAGGGAAAAAAATCATCTTCCATTTTCTAGCCCTTTGTTTGACAATGACTAGTCACCTGGTGGTGTTGTCTTTCAGCTAAGCTAAACTGAGCTCACTTCTGCTCTGACTGTGGCACAAACCACGGGTCCAGGCTGTCAGGAGAGAGTGTGTTTTCACAGCGGTGATTGCAGGTCTTTGTTAATCCAGCTGTGTGTCTTACCCCTTTCAAACCAAGGCGTACCTGCGTGCTGTAAAACCACTTACACAATCCCTGGCATGGCTCCAAAGGCTTCTTTTGGCGCTCCCTTTCCCTCTCCTCACCTGCCACTTTTTCTTCTCACCAGGACTTACACACATGGACAACACCCCCCACCACCACCACCACCACCCATTACTTAGAGTCAGACAATTGCTCCACATTGCCGGCTAAAACACTCCATCATCTCTTTCTTTAAGCCTTCAGTCTGAGTCTAAGACGTATTCTTTCAGTACAAGTTCAGTTCACAGGCTCCCAGTGTTTGACCTCATCCACATGACTAAAAATATTTCCAGCCATATAATAGCTGGAAATGCGTGTCTGTGTGTCCCACATTCTCTCTTTCCAAACTGGGTCAGGCCTCAAGCTTACTGGGAGCTTACCATACAGTATGAGAGTCACACTGATAGCAAAGGTCACTGTGCAACTGGTGTCTGGTTTTTATAACCCTTTGTCTGTTTGGATGGCTTGTTTTTCTTTCCTTCTGTTGTACATTTTTGAATCGGACTTACAACTGTTTTCTTTTCCCCCCAGTGATTTTTTTTCCTGTAATTACAAACATGGAAACAAAGAGAGTTCTTTGAATTAGATGAAAATGTTATCATCAGTCATCTGACACACTTTTTCTGAGGCAACTTTATGTGTGGTATGTTCTTATCTGGAGGGCCTCAGCGAGCTCGGCCTGGCACCTCCAGGCACTGCTGAATCACTTCACATTTAAAGACGAAAGCTTGCGCAATTCAATGACATAAGGCTTCAGCCCCCTGAACCGCGCACACACAACACCGTTAGATGTGGAGAAGTAGGGCAGCGTCCACGGTCACAAGGCTAATTAGTGATTTACGCACCACGTTGCAGTGGATCATCTATGGACACACACACACACACACTCACACATAGACGGAGACATGCACTGAGTGAACTCATTAGCTGCAGACAGAGAGCACAAAGAACCAACACACAGAACCAGCTTTGAAATGAGAAACCTGTTACTATGGTCTGCGCACACACACACACACACACACACACACACACACATACAAATAAGAGTTTTCTGCTTTCTTGAGTGGTTGATTTGATGACTGCACTCCTGTTGTGTATGTGTGTGCGTGTTAGTATGTATAGCTGCATCAGTCAGCGAGCCGCACAATAATTCACCCACTTTTAGCGCTCCATTTCTGTCTCTCGCTCTCTCAGTCCAGTCTGCCCAATAGCGGCTCAGAGTAGCTGTATATGTTCACAGAGCACACACTGTCCTATACATGAGGCCCTCCGTGGGGGAACTGCAAGCTTATGTAACACGTGCTGCAGCCTATAGATGCGTGTTGTCTGTGTCTGGCCTGTTTGCCGTGGAGTTTTGGCCTCTGGTACCAGCTTTGATGCATCTAATGCACGCTGCAAATTCCTGCGTTTTGACTAGACATCAGTTTCCTATTCAGCACTTTGACATTGCCTTGTGAGATCTCACCTGGTTTGCTGATATGATCATGATGTTTGTGTGAGTTAGCACTGAATAGGTGAGTCACCAGGAATTTAGCCGATTGTTTAAACATTTATGGAGAGAAATTCAGTCGCTCCAGTCCAGTCTTTGATGTCTTGTCCTGCCCTGCAGCAGATCAGTAGCTGTATATGTTCACTGAGCACACACTGTCCTCTATATTTTATATATATGAGATTTTATGCAATGAATGATTCATTGGAAACACAACAGATTCAAGATGATAAAAAACATCTTTAGTTTCAGCTCTGATTTGATTTTCACTTCTATTAAAGGAATACGCTTAATTGCTTTCTTGAGTTAGATAAGAGGATTTATACCAATCATCTGTGTATGTTGTGTAGCTACAGCTAGCAGCAGGTTAGCTTAGCTTAGCATAAAGACTAAAAATGGGGAAATGGGAAGCCTGGCTCTGTCCGAAGGTAACAAAAACCACTTACCAACATCTCTAAAGCTCAGACATTACACTCTATTGCTCGTCTGTTTAATCTGTACAAAAGTGTAAAATGACCTATGATTTGCTAATTGTTTTCAGTCTTTATGCTAAGCTAATTAGCTTCATATTTAGTGTACAGGTATGAGAGTTGAAGGAATATTCTCGTTTAACCCTCAAGAAAGAAAATTAATGTATTCCCAAAATGTCAAGATATTCCTTTAAGAATCAAAGATCAACACAACGCTAGTTATCCATGAGAAAAACTTGACCAAACACTTCCCCAGGTTTGTACGCTGATGATGCTTAACAGAGTCGGTGTTGTTGTTCACGTCAGGCCCCTCCGCCTCAGAGCTCTGCTGTAGTAGTGTGTCATCCAGTGACTGTGCATCTAGCTAATTTGAAGTCCACTTAATCCTAATCTCTAATCCCATTTGACTAAACATTCTCTGCCATCTGGCCCTGGCGCGCCAAAAAAAACCACACTCACACACACACCTACACACACGCAGACAGACATGCAAGCAGCTAATCAGATAGAGCAGCAGCTGTAGTGTCGAAGACACTGTTGACGTGACTCCCGAGACGGACCTTTTTATTTATGAGAAATATCAGCTCTGCTAATGTGAAGTGTAAGCGTGTTTATAGATTGTACAGAAGGCCAAATCTTAGGCAGTGGCAGAATACTAGACACCACAGAGTCTCATAATCTCAGAGGAGAAGCGTTGGGAACGTGAAGGACTTGGTTAAGAATGTCAAACTTTTTGAAGTGCAACTAAAGATCAACTATCAGGCTGCCAGCTGTTGTGTGCCTGAATTTATTTGAGCTTTTTCCTGAGTTCAGCGTGACCTCTAACATTATATTCTGTGTGTGTGTGTGTGTGTGTGTGTGTGTGTGTGTGTGTGTGTGTGTGTGTCCCTGCATGAGAGTCAGTGTTTTGCTGTCTATCAGGAAGAGGACAAAGACAATTCAAAACTTTCGGCATTGCATAACCAAGTGAGAAACACAACACTGTCAGGTATGACTCAATCAGATAAAAGAGCATTGTGTTTTTGTGTGAGAGAGAAATAGAGGTCTGTTTTTTTATATATATTAGCAATATAATAAGAAACACACACACAACAACCCAAATGCCCGCTCTAGTGCCTGTGTGTGTTTTTATTAGTTTGTTGTGTAATTGCTGTGTGTTTGTAGGCTCGCACCTAAATGCATTATGGATCACACACCCACACCCACACCCACACCACACACACACACACACACACACACACACACACACACACACACACACAGCCAGGGCTTCACAATGAGGGATGAGCATGTTGCAGCCTAATCCAGATGTTTTATAGTGTTTCAATGCGATCTGATGTATGCATCCAGAGTCAAGTGCAGACCATCATTTATTGATATGTGTGTGTGTGTGTGTGTGTGTGTGTGTGTCTGTACTGTAGGGACAAACAAGGTTCATTGAGTTTATGCAGCCTCCTCTCTGTCTCTCTTTTTGTCATGCTGTCTGGCTCCTGTAGTGGCCGCCGTGTACGCAAAAGTGACAGAAGGACGAAGAGAGGAAGAGATGTGATTAGATGTGAAAAGCCTCTAAGGAAAGTGTCATAGGTGCAGTGTATGCATGGATTCATATAGTCTCTCTCTCTCTCTCTCTCTCTCTCTCTCTCTCTCTCTCTCTCTCTCTGCTGCATATTTCCTGCTTAGTTATGTAATGCGGGGGCCGCACGGTACTTTTTTTCCCTTCTTCTTCTACCCTCCCCAATCCAGAGCATGACATGCCTTCCTGTTTTTCCAGCAACCCAGTGAACTCTTTTCCCAGGGCAACACTTAGGAGGGCACACACACACACACACACAGAGCACATACTGTTGTCACGTATTGTAAGTAATGTGCTTATTTTAGGCAAAGCTGCTTACCCTTGATGTATTGTGTCTGGTGGGCTACATAAATGTCATTGTATCACTCCTCACACTGTGTGTGTGTGTGTGTGTGTGTGTGTGTCTGTGTCTCATCTGCCTTCACATCATAATAAACCCCTCTCCTCTATCCATTTCTTTTCTCATTTATCTGCCTGTCCACTTGTTTTCACCTTTGCTCTCAGGCAGGAAATGGGTGTACCAGCCCATCAAGGACCAGCAATGCGGCCTGACTGCCTGCTGTGTGTGTGTGTGTGTGTGTGTGTGTGTGTATGTATGTGTTCTTTTTATTGCATGTGTGTGTGCACAGGAAACAATGTTCTCTCTGCAGTGTCTCTCGCATACAGTTATGTGAGACAAAGAGAGAGAGTGTGTGTGTTTCTCCATTGTCAGTGGCTTAAGCGCTGGAGCCGGCTTTTTCCCGCCAGTGCGGTGTTTTGTGGGAGGGGTTTTGACTGGGCTCAGCAGCAACAAAGAGCCAGAGCTTCCCGCCCGATATGTAAATCGTCTGGGAGTGGGCGTGGCAGGGAGCCGCCTCCACTGCAGCACTTAACGCTTTCACTGCCAGACTAGTGATGGGAATTTCGGCTCTTTTTAGAGAGCCGGCTCTTTCGGCTCGGCTCCCTAAAAAGAGCCGGCTCTTTAGGCTCCCAAGTGGCTCCTCAGATTTTTTTGTTACTTCAATAAATATATTACCAAATTATGTGTAAAATGAATTACTAATGTAAAAAACACATTATAGGCTATAGAATATTTATTGTTTATATTGCCTTATTAATTTGAAATTATTTAATTTTACTGGGGTCATAGAGCTCTGGGCTGCAGGTCTTGGTGGCTGTGGTGTTGTCCTGGATAATGCTGTAGACATTGTAGGAGCAGTAGACACACTGGCACCTTCATTAACAGCAGCTTCCCTTGCTTGTCTTTTCTCCTCTAACTGAATTGATGGGTGAACAGTACACACGTCTGTGCAGGTTGTTTGTGGAGTCTGCCTGATATGAAATTTTAATTTTGCAAAGTCTGCACTCTGCCCTCGTCACTTGATGAGTCATGAGAGCGACTATCAAACCCGCCGTTTTTAAAACCCCGGAAACAAAGACCGAGCGTTTTTATTATTTCTGTGAACGAGGTAAAAACCCATTCAGGAGCCGGCTCCCGTCGTTCACTTCAAAGAGCCGGCTCTATGAACTGGATCGTTTGCAACCGACACATCACTATGCCAGAGTGTGTGTTCCTTGTTGCTCTTCGTCTGTCCTCTAAAGCACAGAACATTGAGGAAAGGACGGTTAATTTCGCAGTGTTTGTGGTGGGAGAGGAGAGAGTCGGAGAGATAGGTTAGTGAGTTTGAGAGTAGTGAGTTTTATTGATAGAGTTAGACAGACAAACAAAAAGTTCTTCTAAGAACTACTTGGAGAGGGGAAAGTTCTTTTCAGAACTATGGCGAGTACAAAAAGGCGGTTCACTGTTGCTGAAGCAATGGATTTAGTTTTGAATGGTGGTGGTGACGAACTGGAGCTAATGCTAACTAGCGACTCTGAGTCAGGAGCAGAGTCATTCCTGACAGATGAGGAGGTGGCCTACCAGGAGGGACTTGACCCTGTTGAAGAGCAAGTGGCCTTATTTGAAATAACAAAATAAATAAAATAAAATGTACACATTTTTTTTTTAGTACACCTGTGTTAGGTTGGCTGTTTACTGGGTGGGAATGGAGCTCAATAGTCTCATGTTAGCTGCAAAGAATGTGAATGTGTGGGGTTTACTCAAACATTACATTGTGTGAGAAGTGAAATGAAAAATAATCTCATAGGCTTTATATGATCTAATGGTTTTTTTTCTTTTTTCCTCATATTTTTTGTATTACAGTGTTGATTATCAACAACAGGCAGGCCCTCCTGATACATCAGTTCTCCCTTACACTCCCTCTGCTGTTGTGGCTGCTCTGCCACTTTCCAGAAGGGGACGAGGAAAAGTGAGCTATGCTCTTTCTTCTGAAGAAGAGGAGGAAGAGCCATCAACCTCTGTTGTGCTGCAGCCATCAGTTGGAGGTCCTGGGAGGAAGAGAACCCCCTCAGCAACCAGAAGGTTGTTGGTGTTCTGACTGTGTCAGAACGCCAACAAACAGGCTGAAAAAAATATTCATGGACGGACATCACCACCCAGGAGTTCCAGAAGTTTTTGGGACTGAACTTTTATTTTTCCCTGGTGAGGCTGAACACAGTCCAGAATTACTGGAAAACTGGTTCCATTTTCAGCCTGACCTTCCCAGCCAGTGTCATGCCACGGAACAGGTACCTGGTAATCTCCTGGAATGTCCACATGAGTGATCCTGACCAAGATGTGGAGAATGACAAGAAGAAGGGGACACCAGAGCATGACCGCCTGTTTTGCCTGAAGCCCCTTATGGTCTCCGTCCAGGACGCCTGTAAGGCCCACTACCACCCCCACCAGAACCTGGCGATGGTGCACCCGGATGGTGGCGACCAAGGCTCATACTGGCATGACTCAGTACATGAAGGCAAAACCTACTAAATGGGGTTTCAAGCTTTTTGTGCTGGCAGACAGCAGCAACGGCTACACAGTTGATTTTACTGTGTACACAGGCAAGACCCAGTTTCCATCAGGAGTTGGACTAGCCTACGACGCAGTGATGTCCCTGATCAAGCCAGAATACCTGGGCACTGGCTTCCATGTGTACATGGACAATTTTTATACAAGCCCAAAGCTTTTCAGGGCACTGTATAATGGTAACATTGGAGCATGTGGCACCTACAGAGACAACAGGAAAGAGTGTCCCCAGACATCTGAAAATGCCCTGAACAAAAAAGTCCCAAGAGGCTCCATCAGGTGGATACGCCAAGGCCAGCTCATCTTCGTCAAGTGGATGGATACACGAGAGGTCTCTGTTTGCTCCACAATCCACCGAGCATTTGATGGAGCCACTGTAAAGAGGAGGATGAAAAGTCAGGATGGCAGCTGGATCACAACATCTGTCCCATGCCCAACACCTGTTGTGGAGTACAACAAGCACATGGGAGGTGTTGATTTATCAGACCAGCTGATCCAGTACTATTCTGTGCAACACAGATCCAACAGATGGTACCGCACCCTCTTCTACCATTTCATGGACATTGCTGCCACCAACAGCTATCTCCTTCACAAGGATTTCTGCAAGCAGAAGCAACAGGAACCCATGAGCCACAGAGACTTCCTGGAAGAGTTGGCAGCTCAGCTCTGTGGTGTCGTGGTGAATGTCCCTCCTCAAAGAGCACAGGGCTCACACATCCCCGTGCCAGTCTCCCATGTAGAGGATAAGGGCAAGAAGGCCACAGCTGGGAGAAAAAAGTGCATCCTCTGCAGAAAGAACAGGCAGGTCCAACAGTCCACCCCCTGGAAGTGTGAGCTGTGTGATGTAGCCCTCTGTCTTGTTCCAGACAGAAACTGTTTCAAGGAGTGGCACAAGTGACTGAGGAAGTGAGGGGAAAAACGAGTGGAGAAAAAATGTAAAAATGTAAATATTTTTTGGTTGTGTTTGTGTTAGAATGTTGGGATCTTTTTCTCCTGTTAGCCAAGGCCTGAGAGAAACTTATCTGAAAATGAAAAAGCTTGTACATTGTTGATCTGTGTCTTTTTTGAATTAAATTCTGTGACATTCAATTTCCGTTTTGTTTTTTCTTTTGAAAAAGTCAGGGAATTGACTTTTTCTCTCATAAATTCAAAGAGCATGAGTTTATGAATGGATCACTTTTGGCATGCAGCATTTAAACTAACACTCATTGAGAAAGAATGAGGGCGCATCACCTCACCAACATCAGCAGAGCTAATAATAAGTGGATCATTTTATAACTAACACACTGTTACAGATATACCTGTTGTTCCCTCTGTAACAACGTATTACATGCATACACTTAATCATTTCTAGAGACACTTTATTGACCTTTTAAAGCCGTCTTTTTTGGCATGGTCCACATGTGAGCGTGCTGCAGAGCTGCATACGATCAGGGATTTCTGACTCAGCTTCACCTACTTCCAAGGTGCGTGGAGAAAGAAGGAGAGGTCAAAACTTCAGTAACTTTTAGTATAAAGTAGAGAATAAACCTTTCTCTGGATCACACCTGAAAGTTGTTGTTCACACTAAAAGTGTTGCTGGAGTTTTGACCTCTGTTGTGCTTTCAGACTGGACTGAAGTGTTTAAAAACCTTTTCTTTACTGAATTTGCTCTCTTTCTCTAAAGCCACTAAACAGCTGACTTTCGAAGAAAAAAGTGGCAAAGTGCATGAATTCACCCCAGAAGTCTTCGTGTGAAGTTATTAGAGGACACAGACGTACACAGACGCATTCGGACGTGTGTTACATGCACACAGAAAGGCTGCCCAGCACAGTTGGTTGGCACATTTGTGCAGAGCAGCAGTTGGTAACCGGCTGTAACGACACCCGGGCTGATTTACATTGCGGCTGGTGAGGACAATGACAGTCCGCTGATATGGAGTTTGTTAGGGCTGGTGTGTTCATCAGTTAGGGAGGGAGACAAAGAGGGAAAAAGAGACTGTTTACTCTTTATGCTGTGTGTGTGTGTGTGTGTGTGTGTGTGTGTTTGGGGGGGGGGGGGGGGGGGGGGGACTCAGAGTTCTGTGAAAGGCGGGAGGGGAAGCCAACGGAGGGAAACCACTGAGTGTGTATCACTCACACGGTTTGGCTGATAAGGTGTTCCTTCGTTGCGGCAGTTAACTGTTAATAGCTGATCCATTGTGGCTTTAAGAGGGAAATTTGCAAAACGTTTTAATGATCTGAGATACCTTCAGCAGTTGGAAGAAGGAAATGAAAATGTTCCCACTTGTGACCCCGTTTGCTCTGCAGGTGTTTTGTTCTATGCTCACACCTCGAGCTAAACAGATCAGAATCAATATTCTAATAAATCCTGTCTCATCACTTTTCCACTAGTGCCGTGGTGGAGTTTTCACCTACATTATAACAGCGTTTTGTATTTGCATATTTCACGTCCTCATTTCATTATAAATGACTTTCTTTCTTTCTTGAAAGGCCCAGTGTGTCCCAGGCTATTGGAAAGGTGTGGATAAGGTGCTAACCCTTAAATAATTCCACTAGTCTGGGTTTTAATGAGTTTTAATGTCCCATGATGGCGGCTTAACCACCCTGGCAAGAATAAAGATCCAGAGAAAACACTTCTAACATGGAGAGTTTTTGGCACCAAAGTGAAAACTTGGCAACAAGTGAAAAGTGAAAAACAGTTAATTTCCTTATAAATTCTTCAGCAGCTTTGGTGCCTTTCAGTTTCTGTCACTGTCTGACTTAACATGCCATTGTTTTGTGCCCATACTGTCTGTTGAAAGGCAGTAAATAACTGACTTGTTATTTTGAATTTGAATGCATGCCATGAGGGAAGTAAGGTGAGACAGTGGTTCCGTATTTATTACATGACAGTTGGGGCACAAAGCCAAAGCCAGACTGTAGATACTGGGCCCCAGCACACACACTCCCCCCTCCCATCTCCATGAGATACTGTATTTGCCTACTATCTTATTATTTCTACAACCAGTTCGGGTTTAATTCTGTGTCTCTCTTCCTTACTGCTGCTTCTCTTTTTGTGTATAAGCTGCTGTTGCATTTTGCCCCATAAGACAGTACAGTATCAGCCTGCTGCTCTCTTTTGCTTTTCCATATATAACTTCCGCCAGGCTCTCCTGTGTCCCCCTGCCCTACTTTACACCTTCCAGCGCTCACACTGTACAGTACAGCAGGATTGGGCCTTACAACTGACTGGACTGTGTGACTGAAGCTCATTATTTTAAAAACCACCGCCGCTGCTTATTTGGAGCAGCTGATCAATTCCATCATTGATTATCGGTTTATTATTGGAGTGTCAGAAGGTCGTCTTAGCTCACATGGAGTAGACCTCTTCTGTTTGATCCCAATAAAGCCGGTCACTCATAACAGTTTGTCTCAATGGTTGTGCACGTTTCTGAAAGCATACTTCATACTCTCTCAAACACACACACACAGACACACACACACACACACACACACACACACAGGGCAAAACTCTACTCTTCTCATGCAAAATGAAGATAAAAGATGACTGAAGAGAAAACACTGGTGTGAATGCCTTTTCAGTGATACCTCGTGCATCTTTAGTGTTACACTAACTGGATAAAAGTATTTGTATAATCAAATATACTGTAATATAAATGCAAATACTGTGTACACACAAACACACACACACACACAGGGTTGGATATGTAAAGTGTTCTACATGCACAACAACTAATTGGAAAATGCTCTTTATGTTCTGTTTTGCTCGTCCTCCGTGGTTGACCGTGCGGTCCACCAGAACAGCCTGAATCTCGTCATCATCATCATCATCTCCGTCCTCTTCCTCTTCCTTCATGCCTCCAAAACCTGTGGCCCTTTTGACACTAAAGATTTCACCGCTATTTGAGCAACATGTGTTTGGTCGTGTGACACAGGAAGTTTAAGTTTAGCATTTTGCGCGGCAGTTTGTTCCATGTGAAGACGAGAGGTTTTAGTCAAGGAGATTGTGCCAAGTGTAGAGAATGTGGTGTAGTGTTGTGGTTGTGTGATTTAGGACTGCAGTCTGAGTGTAAAGCTGGAGTTGATCCTGTGTTTTAGCAGAATCAGTTCAGGGGTTTGGTATGTGAGTTACAGGTTGCAGCCATTGTGCCTCAAGTAGCAATGATAGTGTGGAAAATATTGAGGAAAAACTGTAATTGGGTTGTTTTCACTCTTTCATAAACTGATCTTTTGCTGCCCCCTTGTGCTAAGATGGAGAACGTGACTGAGGTAGAGCCCTCAGTTAAAGGACGACCTTCTGCTCATTGTTTCTTCTGAATGAATTTCAAAGGTCAGTGAAACTGCACAGTGTTCAGTTCTTTGCAGGACTAAAGTAGCATAAGTTCTACTCTCTTACATTCACCGTCAGACCACTTTGGGGATCTCTACCCACAGATTGGGAACTACTTTTTATACTTTACAGCTCACCAGCACTCACAGTATCACCTTTATAAAACTCCACAACATCATTTTCTGTATTGTTTTTTAATTATAAGAAATTCTTAGTGGTTCACAAAACCCTGAATATCGGGTGCCCACATGACCACTGAAACAGGTTTAGCCTGCTGTTATTTTTCCTCAGGTTCATACTGAATGAGAAAAGCTCTGCATCAGTTCTTCTCTAACTCCACGTGGACAGATACCTGCACGTGGTTGCCTTTTTTGTTTTATTTCAGCAGCTTATTGTTACCGAGCAGCTGCAAATAGTGTTTGGACGTGCGTGTCGCACCCTGATGCTTTTCCTGTTCATGCTGACCAGCAGGAGACCCCCCTCCTAATGCGATTCCAGTGGAAGTGATGGGGAACCAAATCCACAGGAATGACAGCAGGACGAAAGACTTCTTTTAATGTTCATATGGGCACCTGACCTTGAAATATTGTGCTGGCATCGTGTTTTCTCTTGTCAGAATAACATTTAGGTAACTAAATACAGTATAGTTAAGCCATACTGAGATGAAGGCAGCTCAAGCTGACCAGCCATGTGACTGAGTGATGCAGTGTCAGTGGAACAACGAGCTTACTGCTAATTTCATGGTTAACATGAACCTTGAGTCAGTGTTGACCTCCTAATAAACTCAATGAATAAACAAATGGAGCTCTACAGACACAGAACCTCAGTGGTTGAATGTAATAAATGACAAGTTTATTGTTGCACAAAATGTACAAAATAACAAGCAAATGGACAGCCCCTATCCCCCCCACAGTGTCCCTCCCCTCCCTCTGGTTCATTCGCCATAATGAAGCTGAATTTCTGAAACCTATGATTACGGCAAGTCCGATGGTCCAAGCCAAACGCATGGTAATTCTGAGAGACAACACATACCCAATTTCAGCATCACTGAACAATTAAAAATGAATAAAAACACCTTATTTACACATTTCTGTCAGAACTTTTACAACATGCCATCTATATATTTATACAGAATATGCTTGTGCACATACCCCTGTATAGAAAATATATTATTAAGATCAAATTAAATTAGACTAAGGGCTATAGACATCCAAAGTACAGCACTTCTTTTTAATCTCCTTGTGGATCTTTTTTATTTTCATGTTTATTTCCCACTTATTCAGTTACTTAGTTCTTGTACAACCTCGCGCTAAAAGAAAAAAACTCTAGTTGTATGCAGATGTCGATGTGTTTTTCCTCGAGGACCCGAGCTGACCACGTGGATGCCTACAGAGAAAAAGCCTATTTACACCAGAACGCTCAGATCTCTCCCGTAAAACGCACATGTGTAAATTCGACCGCCCTTCAACTTGCGTGTGTCATTTTATGTCGTTTCTCTGACCATCAGTGATGCTCTAGCCCCCCCCCACCACCACCACCTGCAAATCCTCCTCCTCCTCCTCTTCCTCCTCCAGCTTGATGATGTAATAAAAGTAAAAAACCAATCAGCTTTGGCACTGGGTGAAGAAGTAAGTGTGCTGTGGTTTCCTAGAATGCCTTCCTTGGATCTTGCAGGCCGCTCGTCCCTGTTTGTGCACTAATGTGGAGCCGCACAATGTTTGGAAGCAGATCTGCTGCTCTCAGAATTTGAGGTTCAACATACTAGCGCAAACAAAGGGATGAAGAAACCTTTTTTTTTTTTTTTTTAATGTTGGCTAACAAGCTTGTACTGTGATATCTAAACCACATTAGCACCATGGAGAAAGAGAGAGAGAGAGAGAGAGTGAACCACATAGTTCAAGTAAAGCCAGACAACTCACAAGATGTTTTGTGCTGGAACATTTACAGCGTAAGGGCACACAGCGTGGATGTTTTTCTTGTTTTGTGCCGAGGAAAAACCACATATCCCATGTATGGGTGGGTGGGAACAGGGGTGAAGGTGATGGGCAATGAGGAAGAAATCAGGGCGAAAAATGGAGGCATCCGAAAAAAAAAGACCACTCATGTCCTCGCCTCCTTTCCTTCGGCTGCACCGATGCAGAGAAGAAACAAAACAGGTAGAAGCAAATCTCCGGAGTGCATCCATCACATTGCTTCACAAATCACCTGCAGGTGGAGATCGGTGCAGAGGAAGGGGTCGGCCACGCCACTACATCCGCAACCTCGAGAGCTTTAAACCTCCTCCGCTTAAACTGAGTGTGTGAGGGGGCACGGGGAGGTCTCTGGGATCCGATTGGGGTCAGATTTCAGGGGAAAGGAGATGGCATTGTTTTCAAAGTGTGTGCAAAAATACTTGTCAGACTACTGCTGGAACATCAACCCCCTTTCTTTTTTTTCTTTTTTGTACATTTTCACTTTGCTTCGGTTCTGACTTTAAGTTTTGCAATATAGCTTCCTCTTTAATCCTACTTATTTTTCATCTGCTGCTTGTGTTTCACTTGTTTTAATATATATCTATATTTTCTTTTCTGGCTTTTTTTTTTTCTCTTTTCTTACTTTACAAAATGAGAGACAGAATGATGGACAGCTGACAATATATATAATTATTTTCCTCTTCTTATTATCATCAGGTTTCTGTTAACCTGGGGATGATTTGCTTTGTTCGTTGTAAACAAACAGGTTTATCAGCCACTGGCGTTTCTTTCCCCCCTCTTCCTCTTTCTTTTCGCCTCCTTCAAGTGCACTCTTCCTCTCCTCCCTCTCTCCACCACTCTCCTCTCTCTCATTGCAGGAGGGCCCTGATTTGTTTGGAGGTGCTGTCATCGTTTAGATGCCGTGTCGTGTACCTGAAGTGACACAAACAGGTATGTTGAAACCGGAACGCTGTTAGTTAATCCTTGTGCATCGTGTCAGTGTGCATCTCTCTCTCTCTCTGTCACTGACACACACACACACACACACACACGTTCATACACACCTCAGTGCGTTCAGAAGTCCCTCCACGCTGTTGGACGGCTGCTCTTTCAGCACCTTGATGCAGCCCTTCATCTGCCCGGCACAAAGACAACAGAGGGAGTTAGAGAAAGGTCAGCAGCCTCAGATCCACCTCATCTCCTGCTGCTGCTGCTGCTGCTGTAGCCACACACTGACTCAAAAACACAATTATTAAAGCGTGAGCATCACAATCTGCCAGTATAACGTTGAATATATAAGCAAACGCGTGTCTTCATGATGTTACACCTGTTGTTTCTAACCTCCTCGACTTGTTGCCGGACATGAGCTGCTTGAAAATGCTTGGAAAGGTCAGCGTGTTCCGTATTTAAGAAGAACAGGCAACAGTGGGAGAAAACATGAACAGAAATGTTTTTTTTTTTCTTTCTTGAATCATCTTGGGACCCTTTGAGACTCTCAGCCCACTGGATCAATATCAGGGCTTGTAGTGATAAAGTCGTTTACAGCGTCACTCTCAGCCAGCTTCACTTTTTATTTTTCGCCCCTCTAATCTTAGTCTCGTTGCGACTGTACGACATTTAAAACACAAGTTGGAAAACTTATTAGCAGCTTCTAAAGGCACATTTCACTGACTGTAAAGTAGAGCCACCTCCCACTACGTTGCCATGATGTAATCCAAATACCAAATACTAATCAAATACTGATGGAAGCACATCATGCATACCTGTGTGCAACCTCCTCACAATGCCTTATAACAAAACAAACAACAAAAACTGGTGTACTACACTGACGTAGACTAGCCTCCTTTGCATTACAGGTGGATGACATGAGCAGCCAATAAAATGTCTCCTTTACTTCATTAGGAGAAGTACACCACTGCATACAGAAGTAACGAGGATGGTGTTTTCAGTCCTTGGGAGGCAGAAATCACAGAGATGATCATTTGCATGTACTCACATCTATTTTGGAGGTCTTGGCAAAAGCCCCGACTGGGTGAACGTGGTCATAGAGAATGATGACTCCGACCATCACCCTCATGCAGAACAGCATGGTGTCTGTGTTTGTGAACCGACAGCGGTACTCCCTGCCACAGAGACAGTTATGGGGGGAAAGAGGATCGTTAATTAAACACGACCAGAGGACAGGACAGGGCGGGACGTAGAGTCAGGGTGACCACACAGGGACATCGCTGCTGTTATGTGGAGCACTTGATCGGCTCGGCAACTTTGCTGACGACTTTTTATTCACATGAAGACATCTAATAAAAAAAGACTCAGCATTTTAAATTGAGCATGAAGGGCTGTACGAATGATTCACTCACTGAATTAGTGTCATTCAGTCTCTTGAATTAGTGGCTCAAACTTGTGATGACCTCTTTTGTGTTCACTTTGAAAGGGCTTGCTAATTAAAATCCAGGCTTCTGGTCTTTTGGAGAGAAGGACGGGGAGAGAAGAGGGTGGACTGAAGAAGGGATGATGGAGATGAGGGAAAGTGTGGAAAGTACTCACGGAGTCTCCAGCATGACACGGCACACACAGGCCATGGTGCTCAGACAGTCTGTGGTGTCCTCGATGGGCAAGGTCTTATTCTGAGGGACAGACAGGGAAGGGAAATCAGCACAGAAACAAACAGAATGATTTGCAAACACTGAGAGTGTCCCTGTCAAACGCTCTGACACACTCCTCTGTAGTTCAAGTATTGAAGGAACAAAATGTTCCACCACAAGGTGGAGACAGAGTCCTGCAGTCCTGAGTGTTGTAAAAGTGTGAGGAGGGTGAAGCAGCTCTGCTAAAAGGAAATCATGACCAGCTTGTCCCCTAAATTTTGCATGAGTCTCAAAAGTATTGAGGTGTTAAGCTGGAAAAAGCTTCTTCAACACCAAAATACTGTTTTGACAGCAAAGTAAAAGAAAAAGAGGGAAGTTTTCACAGCTTCAAAGTCCAAAATGGGCACTTGAGGTGAAGACTCACGTGTTCCACTGACTACACAACACGCCTCATGTCACGACCACTGATATGGATCACTTGTGGAAGTAATCAAGATATATATAACACTCATTTCAAATGGTTATATGGTGATTTGATCAGTTCTTGTATTCATTATTCACATGCTACAGTATTTTCTACTATATTCTGTGTTCTCATGGTTTTATTCTCTTCTCTCAGCACAGGACGTCTCGACACTGACCACCACTGTGTGAAGAGCAAACAAGAGTGCATGCAGAGTCTCGCAGTTATCGGTTAGTCCCTGTTTGATGTTTCATTTAGTGTCTTTGCCTTGTGACACAGATTTTAGAAATGGAATTTAGAAACTGTAAAGTAGAAACCCTCCAGTTTTGATAAAGTATGAAATCTGTGTGTAAACACAGAGTATGGAAAGATGGAAAGTGAATTATGGAAACTGACTGAACAGTCAAGTACTGCACTTTATTACAAATTTGAGGTACTTTTTGATTTTACTTTATTTCTATTATGTGCTGCTTTACACCCCTATTAGAGTATTAGTTACTTTACATATTACAAGAGGAATCTACTACGTTAGCATTGCACTTCCAGGTTTTACATCTAAAACATAGGATGAACATTTAAGATGTGATGCATTGTTATAAATAGTTAAAAGTAAAAATAAAAGTAACTTCACTGTAATCAACTAGAATGATACAATCTTACCTAGATATAAGGGTGTCAGTAATAATCCAATAATATAATATATAATTGTCAAACATTGACAGGGAAGTTTTTGCTGAAAATAATACTTATGTAACACTTTCAATACAAGATTTTCATCTGTAATGGAGTATTTGCTACTTTTACTTGAGTACCTGATTTGAATACCTCCTCTACCACTGACTTTAGGTCTCTAAACCATCAGCAAACAGGGAAAACTCACCTCAGCATCCTTGATTCATTTTTTGGATGCTTCCTAAATCCCTTTTTGTGTGACTTTGATGCTTGACGGTTTCAGTGACATTATAAAAACTATGAGAGTTAAATCTTGATTCCAGCTCAGCTCTGACAAAGCCCACTCTTTGTGTTAACCAGGTGTTCATACAGAAGGCTCAAATGTGGATCTAACTTGGGAAATCTACCTCTGAAACAAACTTGGTGGTGGCGTTACTCAGAGTCTTCAGCATTGGTGTTGCTTCGGCGTAGAACAGGGACATCCTGTTGGCCATCTCATTGTTAACCTCGTTCTCCGCTTCCAGCTGTGTGCCAACACAAAACAGATATTGTCTCTATAAAAAGCATTAATCATCAGCCGCACCCAGTCCAATCCTGGCTCTAATTTGAGTGATATTGCTTGTGTGTCTCTTTGTGTTGTTGGGAGGAAAGGAGCACCTCCATTTCAATCAAAAATGATTAAAGAGAGAAAGTGAGGCCATGCAACATGAACAGCCTGAGCCAGATCCCGTCTCCAAGGCCTCACCTGCTGGTTGTTCAGCCTGTTCCTGCTTATAGTCCTCCTGTAGTAGCTGAAGTCATTCTGAATGGCTGGATTTGTCATCTGCATGGAGAAGGAAGATATTGATTTTTTCAGTACCGTGAAGGTCAGTCTCTGGGGGCTGTAATTAGACCAAGAATGATTCCCCTCACCTTTAGCTCATCAAAGCTGAGCGTAAAATGAAGGATCTCAGCAAACTGTTTGGCCAGGGCCTGCTCTCTCTCCAGGTGCTGCATGGGAGCGTACGGCGGGCTGGTCAGCGCCTCCAGCAGGCTGCGCAGGGCATTCTCTGCACAGATACTTAAATGTCAGACATGTGCGCGCATGAGCTGGAATCTGCATGTCATGCCGTACATCTGCCGCTTCAGACCGCTGCAGTTGCTTCTCATCGGACCTGGATCTGATGTTTCTTTCATGTCACCAGATTTAAACCACAAAATGCAGCAGCGGGATTTCAGCTGGTTCAAACAGCTGAAATCACTTCACTTCACTTCTGTCACCTCCTCACTGGATATCAGTGGATATCTGTAGGGCGTTCAGAAATGTACCCAGCACTTTTAAAGCACAGAGGGATCTGGCCTCAGGCAGTATGACGGACCTTTGGATGCCCTCTGAGAACAGGGCTCAGGTCCCCCAACAGATCCCTTTAGGCTGGGATTTAACATTTAATGTGACTGGAAATTTCTCCTCAGGCTATAAGGTTTTGGAACAATATGTCTGTTTAACTCTACATGTGGAGGTCAAACTCTTTGACTTTAGCACTGCACTCTCATAACATCGTCAAACTCATGACGGACAGTTAAAAAGCAGACACAGAGATTTCATTCTTTTACGCCACACCTGCATGTGCCTACATTACCCACAATGCAACTCAACAGGGTAAATATCATATCTGTTGGACAGGAGAAGACTTTGAAAATTAAATGACTTGATTAGACATACATTTTACTAGCCAGAATTTGCTGACTGAGATTATGAGAAAAGTGGAAATAGCAGTGGTTTCAGTCGCCAACTTCTTTCACAATCTTTTTCTTTCTCTCTTTCTTTCTCAGTCTTTACACACATTAGTGCAATAAGAAGAATCACACACCCACAAACATGACTGTACACTGTTTTTGACAAACTGAGCTGTGCCTGCCCGGAGACTAGTTTTGACCTTTTCTACCGTTCAGCAGTTCAACAGCTCTCTTTTTGCCTCCAAGACAAACTAAATGAACATTCACTGGAAGTGGTACTCCACAGGGATCACACTGTGACTGATAATACAGCCTGAGCATCCTCGTGGACTTTGTATCAGTGACCATACATATCCCCAGTGTCACTTATGCTATTGAACTTAAGCCTTTTCACTGCTTTGCTGCCTCAAATCCGACACCAGAGCTTGGACCTCAGAGGCTGCAAGTTGTAGTAATGCTGTCAGAAGCAAAGTCTCCTGAGGCCTCATCCCTTCCTCTGCATTAAAAATGCAAAAGGGCCTTCTATAAATACAGCACTGAAGTGTTTCATCTAAAGGGCCTGGGCAGAAACCCCAGTCTGCCTCCTGCTGTTAGCACAGAGCACATGGTGCCCTATCCTCAGTGCTAACTCCTGAGGGTATATACTGACAGATTGGATAGAGAGACACAGCAGCTGTTTGTTTACTGGACATGGGACCTCTTAACCTCTTATCGTCCACTTTGATCAAATACAGAAATCCAAAAAGAGCGCATAGGTGATCTTTCTAGTTTGTACCCTGATTCGATCCCTTCCTCTCCATTAGGAGGGCAGATATCTACAAGGTATCGGTTGTAATGTATTGCATAGATACATTAGCGCTGAAACATTATCATTAATTATTAGTTAGCTCTGTCCGTGGTAGAACACAATGTCCATGAGATCCAAGTATTATTGGAAGGCAGAGCAGAGGCGGCAGCCGAACTCTATTCCTCTGCTCATACTCTCTCTGTACTCTCCCCGTCTCTGCTGGACGACCATGTAGCACTGTTTCCGTAGCAACGGCTGCCTGGCTGCTAGGCCAGGATGCTGCAGAGATGGCTGAGAGGACATTATAGTGTGTGTGTGTGTGTGTGTGTGTGTGTGTGTGTGTGTGTTAAGGAATGCTACCAGGCTGAAATTGCAATTGCATGTTATATCACGATGGTGGTACACGGCACCATGAAGTGGAGCTGTGAAGCCGCACTGACAGAACAAGATGAGCTTCTCCCCATTGCAAGTAATGATAAGTGTCTCCCTTAAAATTAATCTGCCTCTTATTTAAGGTTCAGTGAAACACATACAGCGTGTTCACTGTGTATTTGTCAGGGTCACGATGTATTAGTACAGTGACTGTCACATACAATACATGTCATGTGTCTCACATCCTCTAACATCCTGTAATAGCCGTCAAAAAGACAAAACAACAGCTGGTGCTACCATGCAGTAGTAATCTCTGAGACCAGCGTTGAACATGTTAGTGATCCTGTACACTTCTATGCTCCACAAATGCTAAATAACACTCCAAAACAGCCATTTCACACATATTTGTAATTCAAAAATGTGACAAATGGACACCAAAGACTGACCTTAGAGCGTGAGTGTGAGTGATCATTTTTTGTAATCCTCCTCCCTTCCTCTGGCTCTATAGCCCTACACCACCTTCACCTACTGAGGTAATGTAATGCTGCCTATAGGCCTTGCTTCTTTGACAACTGACAGCAAATGATCTAAGTTTAGATTTAGGAAATAGCTGCTTGGAGCTATAATTCCAGTTCTTATTTGACCTCAAATGTGGTCACCAGAGAGTGTGTTACATCACATGCACCTAGACTGTATATAACAGCCATTCTCACCCAGTCGGAGGGAAAACTCGTAGAAGCGCTTAAGTTTGGCCACCAGAGGGCAAACTGCGTTCCAGGCCTTCTCCTGAAGAGCGAGGTCGCCTGGGTTCTGGATGGCCTGTGGGCAAGAAACACAGATGTTACTTTCCAGAACGGACTGAAAGACCGCCACATCTCCTCTATCCTGTCTTCCTTGAAGCAATGCTTCACTTCAGCAAAACATTTTCACTTCCAACTTTGAGAGTTCTCCCTCACTAGAGTGATTTCAGATCAGCAAAAACTGAGGTATCAAAAAGTCAAATCAAATGTTGTTTACCAGCAAAACTTAATTTAGATTTATTGATGTGACACATGATACCCATTTAGTGAGGTATCAGTGTGTTATTTGGTTATTGTGATAAATGATTAGACACAGCGAACAAAGCAGGCATATACAACAAAGTAGGAACATGATTCTTTAAAGGATAAAATTGCTGTTTTATATTTTTCTTGTCACCGAATTCCATGAATAGACTAAAATCAAAAATACATTACTTTGTTTCTCAATACTTTCCAACTTTCTACTTCTGCGGCACTCCGAGCCCATCTGTTCCTATTGAAGCTGTACATTAAAAACACGGGACTCAAATGCAGAGTTTCACTTTTGCAAAAGGCTCATTAATTTCCTAAAACAGCTGGGCACTGCCATTTTTGGGACATATTACTTAAACAGGAGTAAACTGTGCATTTGCTGGGGACTATTTCCAGCGGCGGATTGATATACATTTGCCAGTGAGGTTTTACTGGTGTATGTGGGATTTACTCAAGATAAATTACAGTGCTCGTGTCAATTGATACGTAGAAACATATCACCCAGTGCAATGATGTGGCAATACTTTTTAGTGGGATCAATTCTTCAATCTTTTAACGGGATTTATTGACAACAATAAGAATATATTGCCAAACTTGTCCTTTAATGCTCCTCTGATAATAACATTCTTTTAAAAAGGTGCATTTGCGTATGCTAGTGCCACAGTCTCCCTGGTGGGTTTATTCAACATAAAATATTCCTAAATGTCAGGAGTGGCCTCACATCCTACGGCAACTGAAGTTTAACACTGACTTCAGAGCGTTTCTGCGGGTGCATGTGTTAAAAGAAAAAATGATCAAGCTTAGTGAAATGTAATTTAAAGTCTGTGAGTGTCTGTTCTTAAGAAGCGCTGCCACGTCCTCAAGGTTAGGAAGCAAGGAGAGGAAACAATTCAGCACTACTTGTTAACAAGTAGAGCAACGCCAACAGCTGAGCAATCAGCAGCAGTCGTTCATACTGCGGGGGAACTGGTTTGCGGCTGAATCTGAGCACAGTGAAGCTGGTGCTCATCAAGACCAGAGTACCAGCTTTCTAGCGGATGATGTTTATGCCTCTACCATAACATTGCCAAAAAAAGAGAAACCATCATATGGCAAGAAATGTTTGTTTGGAAAATGCTTTCACACATTGCTGTTGCTGTCTATATTTACTGCGCACTGCATGGTACGAGACATGTCAGAATGCCACCCTGGCCAGCCATGTGAATCACACGAGTGTCATTTTTTTTTCTCCACGCTTAGCTGCGGCTCGACAGTTTATTGATGTTCAGCACTCATCAAGTGCTTCGCGCTCACTTCTCGTATCTCCTGTCCCGCGCCATTATAGGACTGCAGCTCGGCTAGGATCCCATGAGCCTCCTCCAGCACAGCGCTGACCTGGTTCCACACGGCTGTCTCTGCCTCCGTGGGCTGGGCATCTGGGAGGGGAGGAAGGAAGGAAAGTGAAGAGGGAAGAAGGAGGAAGGGAAGGAAAGAGGAAGAGAGGGGAGGTGAGAAGTGAAAGTGTGATGTAAGGTACGGGTAGGGATGACAGTATTGAGAGACAGAGGCAGAAAAAGAGGGAAGGGAAGATGGCGGGGAGGGAGAAAATTTGAGGAGAGAGGAAGGTTAGTGCTGAAGAAATGATATCCTGGAAGGCCAGATAAAAACCAGAGATAACTTATCACCCACTACATGGCTGCAATAAAAGTGAAATCTTCCTACAGGTGGAAATTACTGCATCGGGCTCATCGCAGCTCTACTCTTCTAAGGTCAAAACCTGGCCAGTAAATAGATGATCCAATTTACTCACCATAGAATTATAACAAGAGACCAACAAGCCACGCTCTGTCACACAGTGAGGTTTGATTACAGCAGTCACCCAATAAGGACCAGAGGATGACAAGTCAATTTCACTTCAGGGAACTCTTCGGATGAGGATGTTACAAGTGACAGTTTAACATTATGAAGGTTTTCAGGCTCCGTAAAAGTGGATTGCACCATTTGGACAATTCGTCTGACTCATGAACTGTTAACTGCCTTAGATGTTCATTCAGTGGAGATTTATACAGGAGTGGATAGGTGTAATTGTCCCATCAGATCAATGTAATATTCTTTTTCTCATTTTCTATTTCCCTCTCCACATCTATGAATGGGGAGACTTCTTTTTTTGTTGCCCTTGAGGTTTAATTGTGAGAAATGTTAAAGCAAACAAGCAGCAGGAATGACGGCCTGTGGGCATGCTCGTTCTTTCTCTTTCTCACTTTCACACATACACACTGAGCAGGAAGCATACTGTAAACTCAGTGTTTTTGCCGCAGGGCACCTCCCAGTCACTGTTCTGCTTTGTTTGTCCATGTGGCGTGCTGCATGCACACTGGAACTATTAAGTGTTTGGGACACACAATTTAGGACGTGTCCTCTTGAGTCATCACTGTGTTTGGTTTTCTTTTCTTCGAGCTACCTGTCGCAACGTGTGACTCAGGTATAAAGTGAGAGTGGGAGTGTGCCCAGGCAGCTCTCTACATGCGGTAGCACCGCTGATTATTTTTGCACCCTCAGGCATTGTCTCCCTGCAGAGAAATAGTAATCATGGAATATATGCTTTCCTGTGTGAACATCGGCTATCATAATAAGCAGAGCAAGCGCTGCTATTTTAGAGACGTCTTCTCACTAATGTGCTCCTGTATTTCACTGGTAAACAACAACAGATTTTATTCATTATGTAAGAAGTAATGAGCAGAGCATATGCTCATAGCATTAAAGGAATAATTCGCTGTCTTGCTAAGTTAAATGAGGAGGTCGACACAACTCTTGTACCTGTACTCTAAATATGCACCAGGAGGCAGCTAGGTTAGCTGAGCCTAAAGAATGGACGGGCACAGCTACTGCTCTTTTTTGGTGCAACACGTAAAGTGAGGTTTAGATGTAGGAGTAGGTGGATCTTGCTCTCTTTGGACAGAGCCAGGCTCGCTGTTTCTCCCTTGTTTCCAGTCTTTTTGCTAAGTTAAGCTAAGCTAAGCTAACCAGCTTGTGTCTGTAGCTTCAAAAGGGACATTTTAAAAGGTAAAATGAAAAAAAGAAAGCAACTAAGCACACTTCCCAAAATCACCTTTAAGGAATCTAGGTTTGCTTTAATTTTGCAGGAGAGGTACAGTTTACTTATTATGTCAATTCAGTATCAATTCTACATGTGAGAGATGGAAATTTTAAATGAGAAATCATCCACGTTTCTGTAATTTGTCATCAGATTTGCTCCTGATCCTCCAAAAGGCTTAAACACGGTATGATAATTAGCATTGAGCCATGAATAGCTTAATGAGAGCTCAGTACAGAGTTCAAACCAAACTTTGAGCTGTGTGACAGAGGTGACTGTGTCTCTGGGCTGAGAAGGAGCGCTCACAGATGGCACAGGGTTGGCTGGGGGGAGGAGGGGGGTGGGGGGGTATCTAAAGCTGCCATGCCTGAGTCTGACTCATTCCACTTGCTTTTGAAGTAAAGTGAATCACGGGCATAATAAATGAAGGGTAAATTCAGCCTGTTTGACAGCTGACATCTCTTGCCAGCAGTGAGCTCTCCTTCTCCCACTGTAACATACAGTCACTAGAGGAGGAGCAGGAGGAGGAGGAGGAGGAGGAGATGGAAGCCAGCTGTTAAAGGGGGGGAAATTGTTGAGGAGGGACAGAATACATTAGGATGCACTACAAAATACCTCTTAACAATTCATCTCAGCTCACAGTCAGTCTCTTTTTGCCAAACATGACTGTTTCTAGATGAAAAAATGTTTTATTTGCAGCAAAAACTGCAGACAATTTTAACACTGAGCGCTAAAATGCAAAGACTTGTTGAGATGGACATTTTCACACGGCATAGTTTAGAATTCACTGACTGGGAAAATGAGAAAAGAGGGTGGGGGGGTGGAGGTGGCTATTTACCAACCTCTTTCACAATCTTTCTCTCATTATTCAGTGAAATATACACAGGTACACTCACACACAGATAGGTCAGACATATAATCAAAGGTCACACAACAGGGGATGAGGGGATGAGGAGGTGGAGGAATAACGATAGGCTTTTAGTCAGCCATCGTCATCCCTGAGCAACAGAAACCCACACAGGACTGGCATTCGCCGGTTACTTCTCCTCACTTATTGTATCTCAGGAGCCTAGATCAAAGCATTATTGTTATTTGTCTGCAGCGTCACCATGCCATTGTGCATCTGTCTGCATCTAAAACGATGTGGCATGTGTGAATAAGACCCTTTAAAAAGAAGCCAAATGACTTTCAAATGCCAGTCCCTGGAGCAGAAATCAAAAGATAAAGAGGAAGAGCCGAGGAGGGGGGAAAGGGGTAAATAAGGACGTAGAGATGACACAATGGTCGGCTAAGATCGATGGAATGAGGAAAACAAAGCAAATAGCAACAAAGAGAAAGGGATAACTCAAAAAAATAAGAAGCGGATGGTCTCACGTTCAAAGTCAAGGAAAACTATTGGGCCATGCTCAAGTTCGGCGCAAGCCAGCACTTTCAGGAGGTTTCCCATGAGCCCCCTGGAACAGAGAGAGGGGAGAAGTCTGTGGGTGATGATGGGACGGGTGTCGGGGTTGTGCGCGTGTACATGCGTGTGTGTGTGTGTGAGTTGTATGTGTGTGTGTGGTGTGTGAGAGGTGAAGGTGTCGGGGTGGGGGACTGGATGAGAGGAGGTTGTTGGTATGACACGGTGGAAGTATGTCCTGGGTGAAGCATGGCAACGTGGACACAGAGCTTCTTTAATCCCACTCGTATGGTGTCATTTATAGTTGGGTTTAGATCAGAAAACTCATTGATTTGGTGGCACTGACGGTCGAGTTTAAAAGTCAGATGCCAAGGCGAATGTGTGTGTGAGCGGGACACAGCAGCCCAATTAAAACAATTTTATTTAAAAACTATAAACATCAGAATTTATTCCTCATGTTCTGGCAGAAATAGATGGGATTGTATGTGTTCCAATAGGGAAAAATTACAGAAAAAATTAATTGAGGGAGAATAAAAATAATTTGAAACCACAAAAAAAAAAAAGATATAGTCATAAAACTAAACAAGAGTGTTTGACTAGCATGCCCATATCTGGGGACGTGTTAGCCCTGTAATGAGTGCTCTGTGTAACTGCTGATTTTCTATGACATAAAAATGGAAAAATATTGTGAATATATGTAGCACTCTTGCGTATTTTTATTTTTTTAACCTTCAATTGTTTTTATTCATTCTCAATTTATGTATTTTTTCCATTCTTGGGAGATTTTGCAGAGTAATATTGATACAAATCTAATCCCATAAAAACACTTTCTATAACAGCACACACTTAACAGGATAAATGAACTCCTCTCCTAGAATGTAACCATGAAAATTATGCTTGTTTGCCTCACTGTAATTACCTATGCAGCGTTTTATTTATACCTTAGCACCGCATATTTATACCATCATTGGACAGAACAGCTTTTAGCATCGGAGGGCACCGAGAGTGGGACTAGAGAGCGCCTGATAATGACAAACCACACCCACAACAGCACTCCATCACACCATCAACAACTCAGCAGCTCTCATCCAAATATACCTCCCCTGACCCCACCCAGCGACCTCCCACTGAACACCTCTGCTGCACACATGTGCACTCACATTTCAAGCACACAGACACGTGCACACACCCCAGCGCTCACTTACTTTCAAAGTCCAGGAAAAAATGTGGACAGTTCTCTAAATCCTTGCCAAGGACCTTAATGAGGTTCCCCATGGCTGGCGACCTGGACGGGAGGAAACAACAAAATGCATACAGTACGCAGAACCTGGCAACCCGTACGAAAATACAAAACATGCACATGGAGAACACAGCAGGTTGTGTCTGTTTTGTTTTTTTTACCCATCTGCACTTTTCTAATTACCCCTTCTTCCTCTCCTCCTCCATCCTTCTGTCTAAGCAATATGTCCAGACGTTCCAGTCATAAATGACACTGATCACAGTTTGCCATACACAGAGTATGCTGCATTTGATTAGAGGGGGGCCTAAATCCAGTAGTGAATCATTTAGCTCACTCATTGCAAGTCACTAGAGCTGAGCAGTGGATTTAATCCATTTACATTACTATAGTAACCTAATAAAAGCCTGCTATGTACGAGCTACTTTCTCCTAATGCTCCTCCTGTACAGCAGTCTATAGATACTTTATGGCAAGCTCTTTATACTCCATACCCAAAGGCCAGATGCCGGCGCTTTATGAAACCAATGATGCAAACCTCATCAGATTATACTGCAGGTCAGGCAGGCAGGATATACAGTATGTTGATATACGGCACCAGACTAAACAACAGATGTCAGCTGTTTTAAGACTGTGACAGTGGTCCCTGGTTTCAGCCCCTACGAGGTGGGGTCCAATATTGTTCGAAATAGGTGCGGGCCATGACACAGCGTTTGGTTCTGATCCAACATCAAGTAAAACCAAGGCCAGAGCCACCAATTAAAATAAAAAACAGCTTGTGTTCTGTCATGTAGTGAAAAGCCATGTGTCATGATTTATGAGGTGAATACACTATTAGTGGACTACATATGACAAACAAAAATATCAGGCATTTATTTTAACTATTACTTATCACTCTGTCGTAATAAAAATGTTAAAAAAAAACTTCTTTTTGAATTAGTGGAGATCCCAAACTTTCGGTTTGAATATTAAACTCACTGTAAACATCACACAGCTTCAATAAAGAGCTGGAACAAGCTGAACAGGCATGCATATATATATTTTTAGACGGTGCAGAATAATGTGATTTTAACAGCCTTAAAGCAAATTCTAGAGGAAATGTAAGGAAAATGGATGTTATGGAATCAAAGAAGGAGAGGCCATGTGTGGACTTGTGGCATAAAAAGCGCACAAAACCAAGAAACAATCCAACATTAAAAAAACAAGTATCAAAGCCTCTTGTCAATCACAGAGAGACTTCAGAAGGTAAGGAGCTGCCAAGTTTCACTTCCTCTGCCGTACCCTCTGTGTTTATTTGCTATGTTAGCACACAGCAGAGGCCTATCAGTTTCCCCCCTGCAAGAGTGATTTATGGCCAGCATTAGCATGTTTACGAGATGCCACCATCCTGCAAAAAAGCCCGGCCTTTTCGCTGTTACTCAGCAAGAATGGATGTTGCAATGCAGCACTGAGGTACAGATAGAGAGGGGATGGAGTTACACTGTCCAGTCGCTGAGACAGCCTGACATCCTCCGACCGAGTGATTTCTCATACAGACTGTATTGTATGTTGACTCAATCTGCAAAATCTGTTGGGAGGCAGAGGGAGAGACCAATATGCTGAGTCACTGCTGTAACCTGTGAGCATCAGTCCAAACGTGTGAAACGCACCCCGTCTCCTCCTGACTTTTAGACCACCTGCTCCAAGACGGCAGGACGCAATGAATATATGAATAACTGATTCACAGCTTCAGCCCAGCAAGGTGACTGCAAAGGCGAAGTCAAGCTGAGATTTACATCGGAGCCTCATATAAAACAATGAAAGCTTCTCACATGAATACGGGAGTTTGTGTGTGTGTGTGTGTGTGTGTGTTAGAGGTAGCCACACACCAGACCTAACACATACACACACACACAAACCAAGTCTGGAGCAGCATGTGGTCCATCCCGAGAGCAGAGCTCGGCTGATGGTTGCCAGGATACTGTTGGCCTGGTGATATCGTCCTATATCCAGCTTGCTCACTCACTCAGTTGCTTACAATGAAATCCATCGGTCTTTACTACTTCAGCAGAAATCAGTCTTCGTATTCACTGCAGGACTCATCCGGCAAACAGAAAAATTCACCAAGAAACAGGACATTTTTACCAACAGCTTCTCACACCTCTCTCTCTTCTTACCCTCTTTTCCTACGAGTGAATCGCCTCTTCCTTTATCTTTGGCCCTCAGTTTCTTCTCCCCCGTCCTGATTTTGTCCTCCCTGCTTTGTGAAACCGTTGCTGCCAGTAAATCCCAGGTTAGTGCGGCTCAGAGCGATGACTGCAGTCCCACAGCGGCGCTGGTTGCCGCTGCTCTTCTAAGACTGATATAAACTTCTCTTTCTCCCTCCATCTCTCTGTCTCTCTCTCTCTCTGTATCTCTGTCCACTTCACACTTCTCTTTTTCAACCATCTATTTAAAGGCCCGTGGTTTTCTCTTTGGTCTGTGTGCTAGACGCTTCTCTTCGTTTTGTTATTTTCAAGCTGCTTGCAGAAGAGGACAATCTGCTGGGTGAGGTTGTCGGTATAAAGAGCACAAGATAAGTTCATGTTGTTCACATTTCTGTTTTTGCCCTCTGGCTGTGGCTGTATCGCCGTGATGTGTGTCTGTATCTTTTCAGTTCATGAGCAAACAGAGACACATCCTTTTCTCTCTTTGTGTTTCTGACGTCAGCATGGGTTCCTCAAAAATATCCCCTGCAGCTCTCCCCTCTGCCTCACTTCTCCATTTCACCACTCGGCAGCACTCTCCCAGCTCCTCTGGCCTCGTCTTGTCACAGCACATCTCTGTCATGGTGCCATTCAGTCTCACTGGTGGCCCTAAGGTGCAAACAAATCTAAGTGGCAGAATGGGAATGGCGATCGGGCTACGCAAACAAACTGGCGTCCATAATGTAGGCTACATTACATAAAAGCCATTGAATGTATCACAGGAGCCTTGTTTGAACTTCCAGACATGGCATTTTGTGAATTAGGAAGTGTATTTGGTGGCCACTGGTTGCAGTTTTGTCTGACACGCAAACACACACAATGTTTGCAGTCAGCCAGCATGAAAGTGGAGCAAAGTGCCTCTCTTATGCAACCGCACAGCACACAGCTCTCATCTGTAGTCCGGCAAGAGAAACCAAACCGAGGGGGGCTCCTCAAGCCTTAATAGAGACACGGATCGGCTCGCACATGGCCGTCTGAAAAGCAAACCTGGTCCAGACTGGAAGCCAAGCGGCAGAGCGAGGCCTCCCAGCTTCCTTTCAGCTTTTTCTGAAAGATCCCTCCTGTTACAGACCAGGAGCTTCATCACTGTGGATTTACTGAGCGTATGAGCAGCGCTGCTCGTCTCTGCCAAGTCTAACCTCTATTAACTCACCGATAATACCATCTGAACACCATCCGAGGCTCTTTCTCTCCGCCTCTAACCGCAATGATCTCTCTTTCTGTCACACACTGGCTGACTGGGTATTCAGTGGCCTGTGAATCAAACCCATTCAGCAGCTGTACTGTACTGTATACAGTGGATGCAGCGACTGTACTCTCCCAGCTCTCATCTTTCCTCTCTGCCTGTCACTGTTTCCTTATTCCTAAACTATCCACCCCCCCAATCTCTAACTCGCCCATATGGTGTTTCTCTGCCGTGTCCTTATTCTTCAGCTGTTGTTCTATTTCTTTCTTTTTTTTTTTTGTTCTTTTCTCTGCTTTTTTCCACTCCTCATTTTTCATTCCTACCTTCGCTTGTGTTTATCCCTCTGGAACAATTCACTGCATCAACCAGGGCTTGTCAGCTCCACACAGTGGTTACAGCATCAGCACCCACCACCTGACAAAGAGACCGAGAGGAAGAGAAATTAACATTCACATTCAACATCACGTGTACTGCAGTGACGGGAAAAGCAGGAACTAGAAGTCTTGATTTTGGTTTCAAGAAGCACTGAGTCAACAAGGACAGAGAAAAGCTGGAACAAAGAAGGAGCCGTAAAGGGCAAATAAACACAAGGGCAAACAATAAAGCAATTATTATGGAATTAGGCTGATGTACTGGTTTGCCTTTACTGGCCTTTTACATTAGGATATGATTTTACATCACTGGCTTTACATTGAAAATTGATACACAGATTTAAACTGCTACTACATCTAAAAATGTTGTTAGTCTATAGTTTAAACCTGAAATAAGCTGTAATCACAACATTAGCATATTAGCAACAACACTGACATGTTAGCATACAGTTACCCCATGACACAAATAGCAAATAGCAGAGCAACGTTAGCATTCATTTGCCTTTGTGTTTGTGCCGAGCCAATGACTGTAAATCTTAATATTAACTCTCCTTTAATTCTGTTTTGATCTTTGCTAACCCCTGAGGTTAATATATCCAATAACTTTGTCAGTGATGTGCATTGGTTCCTCAGAGCTTTTTCACACACACAGCTGCCTGCTGTGGCCGAAAATTAAATGATGTGTGAACAAAACAGTGAAACCCCAATCAAAACAGCAGTTTGCTGTTTTTGGTGGCCAGAAAACTAAAAACAGTGAACTGAAACAAGCTAAAGAGCTCAAGTCGTGCGATAGCTCCCCGAGAGCTTGTATCTGCAAGTGATCCCGTTCATGTTATATGTAATCATTTGATCTAATGTTATTATGAATAAAACAAAGATTATTATGGCCGCTGTAAGTGTCCCATGGTGGTTTAGATAGAATGATAACAACACATAAAAAGACTCCACTGATGGATGATGGTCAGAAACAAAAGATGTGTAGCTTCAATCCAAAATCATCATTATTGCCCATCCAAAAGCTCATTCAGCCTAATCTAAGAACCTGGAAGGTGCTACTTTCTTTCCCATTTCTGCATTTTGATAACAGACTGAGCTCGTTAAGCTTATCTCATTCATTGTGCGTCTCTCACAGGTCTGACGCCGTCTTACCCGCTGACTGGTGTAACTATTAACACTACTGCTGCTGCCCTTGCATCATCGAATCTCATCAGGAGAGAGTGCAGACGGGAGAGAGGCGGGGGCCTTTGAAGAATAGTTGCCAGGGAAACACAGCCTCTTATTCTCATGGCAACACACAGTTGGGTTCTGTTCAGTGTTATCAATCAGGTGGATTGGACGGATAGACTACACTCTCCTTAATCTCCAGAGTGTGTGGGACACCAAAGCATTGACTTTCCTACTTGTGGGGGTTGTAAACTACACCGTCCACTTCTGGAATTACATGTCCTCTACCTTACACAGGGACCTTTTTTTTTTGACTGTGTGTTCCCTTCAAGTAAATCGACTGATGCTTATTGATCTCTCCTCTCAGTGAAAGAGCAAAGGTCAAGTCCTGCACAGGATGCAGAGGTCAGGCGAGGTGACAACTTGAACTAAGACGTTGAGGTAATACTTGTGGAACGACTTATGGTAAAGTGAGATTGCTCTTTCAACCGGACTCCGGCTTTGCCTTTTAGGCTCCATGAATCTGTACCTAAACTGAGTCTTGCATGTTGTTTAAGAAACCAGCTCTCTGCAGTTCACTCCAGCTTCAGGGCCCCGTCCACACTTTTTGATGGATTACTATTTTCAATTCTGCTAATTAGTTGAGTGCTTTAGTCCATGTCACCTGTTTGCTTTCTCAGCAATGCTTAAAGTGATCCATACAGAAATGTCCATTTTCATGTCGACTTACTCTACAGCATGTGGGATACATCAGCATGGAGTTTGATCAGATTTAGTCTCAAACACATTTAAACTTTGATTCTGCTGTTCAATCAAAACAGGATGGTTAGTACTATAGTAGGAGGTGTTTATGATACATGTGATGGTTTAATGCGCGATACATTGACAAATTTAGATGGGTGACAAATGAAAGGAAGCACCATGAGGTGTCTCAGTAAGGGGGTGCTCCTGTGGCTCAGGGGCTGAGAGCATGGACCGCAAAATCCCTGGTTTGAATTTGGCCTGGGACCCCTTTTCCTGTCATCTCTACAGTCGACCTGGTCCACCACAAGGCTCCAGACCAGACTTGAAACTTCACTCATAACTTTGGAGCAGAGCAAAAAAAAAATCCAAATCAATTCCCATCACACACTCTAAATTACTTCCTGTCTCTGTTACCACATGACCAAAATTATATACTTCATGCTATGGTTATGTGGTAACAGCTAAACCATTTCCATGACTATTAGCAACTCAATCTGTGGATGAAGGCCACAATGTGTGGTCGAAAGCTTCAGAGGATTTAGATTTTTTTGTTTGGCCGATCATCTTCAGTGCTGCTTTGCAAAGATTCTCCAAGTCTGTGGAGTGTTAGTGGAGGGACGAACATGCTTCTTCTGGAAACATTCCCTCATTTGCTGTTTTGATGATGGGAGATGAGAGTGCAGTCTGACACATCACTCTACAAATCTACTCTAAATCTCCCATTGATGTTCAGCTGATCAAAGATCTGGTGGCTGTTAAGGTCAAAGCATAGGATTTTTTGTCATTGAGTGCCCTGCATGGTAGCACATGAATTTGCTGTTGAAAATAATTCTGGTAGGTTTTTTTCCTTTAATGGTCCCATATTCTGATCAGTTTCAAGTTCAAACTTGTATTTGGAGGTCCTACTAAAACAGGTTTACATTATTTTTCTCATAACATGGCCGCTGCTGTTTTCAGCCTCTTTCTACACACTTCATTTTAGAAGAACACAACAATCTGCGTACTTTGCTCACGCCTTCAACATCTTCGTGTTATGGGGAGTTGGCGTTAGTGAGGAAAGAACAATGGCAGACAGCGAGGTGGATTCAGGAGGTTTTCAGTGAGTGGGGACAGTCAGCCTGCTTAAGGGCTGGATGAGGCATAGACTGTGTATAAGAAGTGGGCGTAACCACCGTTTCATGTCACCCAAGGCCTCGAGTTTCACTTTGCAGGCATCGCCATCTTGGTTTTTTTGGAACCAGAAGTGACGTTTGCACTGAAAAGTGCATTTAGCCAAAAATGAGACCTTTAATTTGTTACTTATCTGTGTGAATGCTTGTTTGAAATATTGAAAGTCAAAACTAATCAATCAGATTCCTGGAAGACTTTGATATTGGCGCTGCCACTTAATGAGCCCCATCATGAATCAGTGTCACACTAATCAAATATCAGACTACTCTGTAGTCTCCAGAGAGCAGACACTGAGAGAGAGGTCTAGCCAACCAGAGAGAGAGAGTCTTTAAATATAGTTGCTTTTTCAGCAATTTCAGAGCTGATAAGTATTCAGAAAGAGGTGGTGAGAAAGTCTGAGGGTCTGAGGGAGAGATCACAAAGTCATTGTTTGCAGACATCTGTCTGTTTTGTTGAGAGTCCGTGGTACTCAGCTCATGTTAGTTCTGCTCACTGAACAGGTTCTTCTTGAAAAAAAAAATCCCACTGATGATTATTCCTATTCTCGCTGCCTCTCCATCTCTTTCACTCTTTCTCAACCTTTCGCCAACTCTCTCGGCACACCCCTCCCTCCGCCCCCTGTTCACCCCAAGCCCCTCTTTTATGGTGCTATCCATTCACTCATCTCATCTCACCGCACAGCCTTTTGACCTCTTCCTCTGTTCGTGTGCCTTTTATATCCTCCCTCTCTCCTTCCCTTCTTTGTTCTCAGCATATTCTCCCTAAAGGTAGGAGACAAGTGCAGGAGGCCGCGCTTAAACCATGTGCGTGTTTTGAGAGAAAGGAGGGAAAAACAGGAGGCTGCAGAGTGAACTAAACACCCACCTCAACTCAGTTAGTCCTCTGTTTTGTGTTTGAGCACTCTGTCTGTACTGTCTGTGCTTTGTTTCATACTGTGCATACTGTCATGCTGATGCAGGTGGTGGGGTGGGAGGAAAATGGGTGATGATCAAATACTGGAGGTCAGTTTTGTAGGAGGAGAGATGAGAGAAATGAGAAGGACAGGACAGAAAAGGCTTGGAGGAAAGGAAAGGAAAGGAAAGATGCATTGACAAAGAACTACTTTCAGGAGTATGATGGGAGGTGGCGGTGTCAGACCCAGCTAGACCGTCGCTCAAGATTGACCGCCGATGGAATGCTACAGCCAATTTGCCTCAGGCCAGCATGCACACACACACACACACACAATTATAGATACTTCCGTCCCTCGCTGAGGTGAGGAGGGAAGGACAATAAAAGGGGAGAACAAGAGCTGAACGTGAGAACGAAGGATGGAGCGCCAGAGAGCAAAAGAGAGATGGAAATGGAAGGAGGAGGGCATGATTCTTCAGCATCACCCCTCCCCCTTCTCCCTCACTCACTCTCACTCTCTCTCTCTTTCTCTCACACACACACACACACACACACACACACACACACACAGGCTGAGTGTGAGTCCAGCGCAGCGCATGGTGCCTCATGAAAGGGCGATTGCAAATGAGCATTGTGATTCTGTGCTGCGAGGCTGACAAAGAAAAAGGGGAGGATAGAGGAACAGAAGAACTGACAGAGAGAGAGAGGGCACGGCATGTTTAAGCTGTACTCAAATCCATTTTCATTGTGTAACATGCTTCAGTGTGATCATTTTTTCGATTGAAATAAAGAACTGGGGCAGCAACTGAGGGATTTCATGGCTTATTTGCACAGAGTGCATAAAAACGAGCTCTAATGTCTCTATTGTGTATTTATGCAGCTTTATATGCATTAAGTTGGCTATATTTGCTACATGCAGTATCGTGTTTGTCAAAGTCTCTAACATGCGAGATTCTTGGTAATGTAATTCACTTTCACTGCTCTGTTTTTTTCATTTCTCTATCACAGAGATTAATAAAGGCCTTATATTTAATGTAGCCATTAATATTTGAGTATCATAATTCTGCTCAGGGGCGTTTTGAACCTTGAGACTTGGAAAAATTTCAGTTTGAAGAGCAGTTTCCTTTCTGAGCTTTGGCTGTGAGCGGATGGAAACGTGCACAGTAAGCTCTTGTTGTCTTTATTTGGGATGTGGGATGCCAATTAGTTGCTATCAAAGAGAACCGTCATAGGCTCCAAGGGGTCTACATGGACACGGGCTCTTGATGCGTTATACATGCATGCATATGTGTGTGTTATTGTCCCCCCCCCCCATTTCCTTGTCCTTCCCCGACCTCCTGCTATCTGTAAACAAAGACAGAGGCGATATGTGTCTGTATAGCCAGCCACTCTTTGTCCCTGATGGACTGCTTACACACTGCTTTATGTAGGTCAGGACAGTGAGCGTGTGAGTGTGTGTGTGTTTTACATATGACGTTAATTTCATTTGGATGAAAAATAAATCTAATTGAGTTCAACTGGAGTTGAATTCTATTGTATGTGGGATGTGTAGCTGCGTGTACATACAGTATGTTTGTGTATGCTTATTCACCTGAAATTGAACTGAATTTCATTGAGCTTGTGTGTGTCTGTGTGTGAGAGAGAGAAAGAGAGAGAGAACGAGAGAGAGAGCATAAAACAGAGCGTGAGCGACAAGGACTACTATAAAACAGTACATAAAGGCAGTTTGAACTCAACTCCCTGGTGTCTCGCTGTCTCGTGATTCTCCTCTCTCCTTCAACTCTCCTTCACTCTTTCAGTTCATTCACTGTCTGTCCGTCAGCCTGTCTTTTTGTCTGTCCTCTTCCCTGTTTCTGACACTGCTCTCTCTTTCTCTCTCTCTCTCTCTCTCTCTCTCTCTCTCTCTTTCTCTCTCTCACTTAGTCCCTTTACATTTTTGACTTTTTTTTTTTTTTTTACCTTAATTGAACAGTAGCAAACATAGACAGAAGACATGGCATAAAAGAGAAGGGGATGAGATGCAACAATTCTGCAGCCAGGATCAAACCAGGAGCATTGTGATATGTGCCTAAAGCACCAAGCCACCCTTATATACATAATACTTGCATATTATTGGCTGGTTTTGATTTGTGGTTTAATACACACTGAAATAATGACCCACTAAATTTCCTAAACTTCTCCTGGGATCAATAAAGTATCTATCTCTATCTAAAAAGAAACTAAAAGAATTTGAAATGCATACTTGTGGTGCTGCTGCACACTTGTAGCCTGCACAGAATGGAAATAGTGAATAGTAAGAACAGTCAAAAAGCTGCAGAGCAACCGTGGAAACAATTAGAGTTTCAAATCTTTACAAAAACATTTTGTTTTCTCTTGCATAATTCCATAAAGTAGTCTCATTCCAGGCAACAATTGCATTCAGTTTGATGCTCACTAACGGCTGTTTCCCTCGTTGGAGAAACAACAGACCCAAACAGAGCTGTGGAGGTAGGATGTGACATCATCAACCTGCGCCAGAGCCAGAAAAATGGTGACGGAGAAATGGCCACAAAATGGCAGGCTGTTAATCAGTAACCCTTAAATCGGCCTAGTTCTTAAGTGTGAAAGACGTTAAGTTATCTGCTCCTTGCAACCAGTATTGCTGCTTCCATGTTGACTGAAAATGACAACAGAAAACAGCTGACATGAGCAAGCTAAAAACTAAAGACAAAGTCAATGTCAGAGTTAAAAAAGTAAAATACTAAACGACTGGTAAGTCTGATTATCAGGCTCACAGTACAGTCGAGTTTAGTATATTAACAGCAAAATCATTAAATTGCAGAAACGTGTACTTTGTACACACTGTATACTATTACTATGTAGTGTGGAAGTGGGACACAGCTGCAGCACATGACCTCAGAGAATGAATGAATGGGATGACCTCTGACCTCAGCGTGACCTAGAATCTATATTAAGATCAGTGCGTCGAAGTCGTCCACCCACTACCTATTGGGAAGAGCCGGCGTGTCCTTGACGGAGGCGATGCTCAATCACACTGTGCTGCAGTGTGTCTCACATGGCAGAGGATGCAGTGTTACACTACTCCCTGTCCCACTGGGAGGGGCAGAATAGCAGCAGCAGCTCTCAAATATAGGAAATTGGCTGAGTTGCGAGGTACGGGCTCAAGCTGACGCAGAGAAAAAAATAATTGATGGAACAGGATAAGATAAACTGAAAATGAAACAAAAGCGATTTGAGATGTGTTGGTGGATCCCTGGTGTGAAAGTTTGAGATTTTGGCTGTTTTTTGTGTTTTTTTAATTTTAAGTGTTTTATTTTCACGTTACGTTCCTGTGCTCTCTTTGCCGTTTGATGTACAAGAACGATATATACAGTAAATAAATCCTCACTGACTCAAGCTGCTCTAATTAGTGAGCGCGCGCGTGTGTGTGTGTGTGTGTGTGTGTTCATGTGCACAGAAAGGGAGAAAGATAGAGAGCATTTATGTGTGTAGTCTCATAAGCCTGATCAAACATTGAACACAAGCATAGTTGCCAGCATCCCAGTGTGCTCACGGCTAATCTGGCATACACACATGTGAACTCACACACACACACGGGCACAGATAGCAACTTACAAAGACATACAGTGATCATACTGAAATGAGAACCGACCCTTGGTTCCTGCTGCCACACCTGTCAAGCTAGGCGTTCTTTTATAGCATATCATTCAAACTTTTTTGTACATTTTTGAAACTATGGGTCCTTGATTTCACACAAAGATAGACAAAAGTTGGGTTTTCAGTTTTTGCTGCCAACATCCATTTTGCAGGCCAGAATGACAATTGTTGATAGCATATTTTATTGTATTATGGTGACATGAATTGATTGAATTCTCAGATGTATGACTTGAGGTAAAGCAGCGTTAAAGGGTCTTAAATATGCTCTTGATGGCCACATTGATGGTATCAGACTAAATTATGAGCTAGACTTATATGATCCAGCAAAACAGTCAGCATCCATGAAGAAGACAAGAAAATAAAGGAGCGGCATTGTACTGCAGAGTAAAGCTTTAGCCCTATGGGTTACATACAGAACAGTATGATAGTGAGAAAAATTACAACAACTAGCACAGATGATATGGTGGTTATAGCTGTGCTTTATTGGCAGCATTTTCAAAAAATATGTCTAATTTTTTATGTAACAAACCAAGAGGCTTTGAAGATGAGGACTAATTGCTGTGTTTGGCAAACGTAATGCTATCTTGGGTAATGTTGGCTGCGGTTGCTGGAGTGGAAACGTCCCCAAATCCAATTAAGAGCTGCTAACGTTTAGCCTAAAGTCTGATATAGCGTCATTCAGGACTCCCAAACTGTAGGTAAACACCACACAGTGGATATCCCAGTCCTGAAGGTGCTTTTCTGACATAACCTGGAACCAAAACACTGGTTTTTGTTAATGAAAAGCTGCCAGCTCTCCCGCAACCCTGACGGATAAGCGGTATAGACAATGGATGGATGGATGGATGGATAGTTGAGCGAACATGCTACCGCTTGTAGTTTATGTTAGCAGATAAACACTTGATGTCATTCATTCCTCACACTTTCTATGTTGTGCTTTTGGTTTAGGAAAGGCATAAAAATGACACCATCCTCCAAACTCTTTGGATACCAAGTATTGATCTTACTACAGCTTCACAGACCTGATGTGTCTGGTTACGGCGGCTGTGATTTCAGGGTGTTAGCGAGAAAAGATTTAGCAGACAAGACACACACACTGCAGACACTAAAGGAACTAAATGTCATAGAATCATCCCAGACAGTCTAACGCGTTAAGTGTATCTACCTCGAGTCTCAACAAGCAAACATTTGCCTATATTGTCCAACAAAACTTATTAAAAGAGCACGGGCCTTGATTGAGATACCATCGCAAAGTAGATAATTTGCCTCTTTAGTTATTACACACTAATTGCAACACTGGCTGGCTTCCTCTCCCTCACTCTGCTCTCCTCAGCCTGTCGGCCTGGATTGGCTTCACCTGCTCACTGAGTTGGGTTTAGGGATATTGATCTTAAATATGACTGGAGGGCAGGCGTTTGGGCTGTTCATTGACGTTAGTGGACAGAAATTGATCTGATCACCGGACAACAGGCCACGATACTGTAGGAAGTCCTCAAAGAGCAGATCTGAAGTAATCTGATTACATCCAGAAATTCACCATCTCCTCTTTTATCGGCATAGAAAGAGAGAGTTAGACAAGCCAAGTCATGTCTGATTGAAGAAGACTCTCAGAGCAGGAGAGGATTCACTGTGGCCCCTCTCTGCGTCTTACTGGATGTAATATCACACATTTCAAACAGGGTTTCAGCAGGACACCCCTGTCGAGGATGATAACAGAGCTTAATAAGACTTTTCAGCAGTCTCCACAAGTGCCACCCAACATTGAGAGTTAAGTAATATGATCTAAGAGTTATCAGATCTTGGCTCCCTTGTCACGATGAATTAAATCTCACCGTCTTCTAAATCTATTTCCTCTCTGATTCAGAGGGTTACTTCATAGTTGTGTGTTAAATTAAAAGATCCCTCATTTAGAAGCTTGTTAGCAAAGTTTTGTAATCAAGAGTTGACTCTTTCATCTCATTTCTCTAATACAAAAAAAGTGGAATGGATAATTAGAGAAGTTAGTTTTGTGTTAAATCACCTTTTACTTGAACCTAGTGTTTGATATTCATCTTTAGAGAATCCTTGTTCCTCTTTGTTTCGAGATACCGACACTTGAAGAAAATTCCTGAAACGGGTGACGGAGCGTTGTGAAACCTGAAGTGACTTTACCGCACCAAGCAAAACTATTCCTACTATTTGTGTGAAAGCAATAGGTTGACATTTTGGACACATGCCTTCTCGCTGAGAGTTTGATGAGAAGAAAGATGCCATTGTCACATCTGTATAGTGAATATGAAGCTATAGACAGCAGCTGGTTAGCATAGAGACTGGAGGTTGGGGAAACAGTTAGTCTGGCTGTGTTTAAATAGTACAAAAAACTACCAGCACCTTGAAAGCTCTCTAATTAACACATTACATCTTGTTTGTTTATCTTGCACAAAAAAGTGAGTCTGGCCCTCACCATGAGGTTACCAGGCAACCAGTGGAGATTCAGGAAGTTATTGTTCCTAACACAGATATAGTTGCTCTGAGACCACAGCTTGTTGATTTTACACTTACTTTTCTGTACAGATGAACATTATAACATATTGATTAGTGAGCTTTAGAGGTGATGGTAGTCAGATTTAGCTCACTTTGGACAGAGCCAGGCTGGCTGTTTCCCCCTCTTTCTGGTTTATGTATGAAGCTAAGCTAACTGGCTGCTGACTTAAACCTTATGTTTAATGGACAGATATGAGGGTGGAATTGATTTTTTCATCTAACTCTTAGCAAGAAAGTGGTTAAGCGTATTTCAAAAAACGTCGCACCATTGAGCGAAACCTTAGATTTCAGGACGAAATAGCTACATCCCCAATTTCTCTTTTCCCTGCTGCTCTCTGACCCAAGTAGTATATACAGAGTAAACTTCTATATAACCCTCTGCATGCTATATCCAGACCCTCTCTCATTCCCCTTTAACAGGATCATCTTCGCTCTGAGGGAGTAATCCCTGATTCCTGACAATACGGGTTTAAAAACCAAAAGATTACCAGGTGGAGAAGTATCAAATCTCAGATTGTGAAACAATCTCAGCCCTGGCTATAATAGCAGCAGTGAAAACAAAAGGCACATCAACAGCGAGCATGAAAGCTCAAGTGACAGATGTTTGAATGGCAGATGTTACTGCTGGACAGATGGGTCGGCCAGACAACAAGATTAGGAGTGTTTTGGTAAAACGTGGATTGTCAGGCATTTTTTTAGGAAATCGGGTGAGCTGTGTAGACAAACATATGGGTGAATGGTGTATTTTAATCAAAGGATTGGATGCAACATGGTTGTTCATCCACTTGTTCCTGATATCGTAATACGTCACGGGAGTCTGTGTGATCAGATTTTCTAAGTAAAAAAAGAGCAATAATCCAACTTCGAATCATTGTTGCTCTTTTGATGTGGGCAAGTACAGGATGTTCAAGGATGGGCTTGGTTTTGAAAAAACCAAAATCATTCACAAAATGAAATTATGACACGGCCACATTTGCAAGTAAAAGCTGTAGAAACAGATCTGAAACGATGCAGGTAGCAGGAAATACTCTTCTGTCGTTAGCTCTGATTTTGACCTGACACTTCAGGCTTTAAAATGCTCTTTCAAGTTGTCCTATTAGCATCCATTCACTGTCAAAATGTTTTTACAAAACACTTTTTGAGGCGTGAACCATGACACTTTGGAGTAGCTGCGCACATTTCCGTGTCATTGTGCGTGTCACTGATCTGCCGTATTCGTAGGCTGTCAGTCAGGGTTATGCTGCGACCTCAGCCGTGTCTGGTTCAGTGAGGGCTGGAGGAGATCATTACACCTGATGGGCTGTGTTGACAGTGCTTCGGAGGTGACGAAGCAAACAAGACGAGCTTTACCCCCTTTTCCTCTTGCTCTGAGTTTTTTCACTCATCCTAACCTTACATACCCCCACGGTCTATTCACAACATGTAATAACCGACATGCTGGAGCCATAAGATTACACACTTCTGTGGTGTGGGATACATGTCATCATGGGAAACGTTATGTAGCCATGAACTTTGGGTAATTGCAGTGATAACATGAATGTCTGGCTCAAATAACAGTGCATATTGTAGAGAGAAAAGGTTGAAATCCGTGACGTGATGTGCATTAAGAGAAATATGAAGAGAGCCTCCTACACCGTGACACCCCAACCCCCATTCCTGTCTTCCGCCTTGTCAAACCTGATAATCCTGACACAAGCTAAGGCAACCTAATAAGATAGTGCACCTCACATGGACAGAGGAAATGGGACATTGTGAGACACACAGAGCACTAATCCTCTGCAAGACAGCGGGACAGAATGATTGTACAGCGCTGGAAGACACGGACACATGCTGTCAACACCATTTTACTGTGGGCATTTTCACAAGATGAGGGCGAAAGAAGTGACAGAATGTACCGAGGTGGTGAGGACTGATTGGAGAGGCTTGGAAGGAAGGAAATATTGAGAGCAGGGACCAATTAACAAGCTAATGATGGAGCGAGAGAGAGAGAGAGAGAGAGAGAGAGGTGCACAGAGAGAATGCACAAGGAGGAATACTAACAGAGAAAGGGGCGGGTGGGGGTGTGAGACAAAGAGTGACAGAGAAGGAGCGAGGAGAGAGGAGGAAATGCAGACGGGCATGTTTCTATGGGCGCTCAGGAAAGATTTGGGGTGAGGGAATCTTGCATCATCACGGCAGGCCAATGAAAAGGCTCGGTTAAAATGTTCAAAGGGAGTGTCCTAGCAACAGCGGAGTAAATACCATAGCAGCCACCATTCCATCTTAGACCGAAAAACACACACACACACACACACACACACACACATGCACACACACACACACACATTGATTAACACACTCCTGTGCCCAGTGCACATTGCTGTTTGTTCATACATGTAAATGTGCTATTATCGGCATATTTTGATTCATGACTGTACAGTGTACAACAAAACTGTATGTAAGCATGTTTCAAATGACAGTAACGAATTCTGACAAATACCAAACACACATTTGGACATTTAAAAGATGTGTGGTGTGTATAATTTAGATGGTTATGCATATGAAATACATATAAGAAGTGACAGTACATGAAACATGTGTCTGAGTATACCGTACATGAAACTGTATGTGGAATTTGTAAATATGTTGACTATATGTATGTAATTACATATGTGTGCACATTTATACTGTATATGCACATATGTCTGATATAGTATATACATAGTATATGTATAGCTATGTTGTATCAAAAGAGAGGAGAAGACATACACACTGACACTGAAATATGACCTCCTCTTAAACTAAATTATTATTTGTGTGTGTGTGTCATGAAAGTCAACATGGCAGTAAATCATCATTTAATCTACTCATATGGATTATAAGCAGAGTCAGTAGATTACAGAGGGATAGACGGGGACAGATGTCTTAATTACACACCTCTCTTATCTGCTTACAGACACACTCAAACACAGTACTTCATCATGCTTTCTCTTTCTATCTAACTATTTAACCATTTCTCCATCCACAGCGTCGCTCTCTCAACCCCCCCCCGCACACACAAAGAAGACCCGCAGAGTCACACGGTAGGTAGCTTCACCCTGTCTGCTCTCCCTCTCCGTCTACCATCCTCATGCACAACCTCTCCTCCACCACAGTTTTTTTTTTTCACATTTGAAAGAACGAAACCCTCCTGAAAACCCTTAGCCCTCATTCATTCATCCATCCATTCAGTTTTTTCCTTCCTCCCTCCCTCCTTCCTTCCCTCCTATCTGTTTTCTGCTCTAGTCGCATGCACCCACCCCTTCTGATCAGCAGTGCAATCTGGAGCTATTGTTTTTAGCAGTCTGTATGCAGAGACGGCTCACACAAGCACACACACACACCTCAAACACCTGCCTCACTGTATAAAACTGAGGGCCTTTTGTAGAGACGCCAACAATTCCTGATACAGTGCGTGTGTGATAATGGAGCTGAAAAAGCCAAAGGAGGCATGCTTGACGTGCAGTGAACCCACATTGTTCACAGAACACTCCAGTCCATCAATTTGATGTATGATGCATGTGCTGTGATGGTTCTAGGTCGCATATGTCCTGTGACCAAACCATCATCCATCACCGGAAATATACACACATTAACACACACAAGCATATGTGGACTCCATATTCTCCTGATGCAATCCTGCTGATACACAGAGGAAGAATAGATCTTTGCTGAGTGTGTGTGTGTGTGTGTGTGTGTGTGTGTGTGTGTGTGTGTGTGACTGTGGCAGTGACCATGCCGCTCTGGCTAAGCACTGCAGTGAAAGAGGACAAGCCCCAGTTGACCAGCCCCATGGGGTTCAATGTGGTCGGGCCAAATTCAGCGCTCCCTCCCTGCCCTTAGGATGCTGACCCAAGCTAGTCCTCTACATCCACTCCTTCTTCCCACAGGCACTATCACCATCCCTCTGCCCCCTCTAAAACCAAGCACCAGTCAGCCACCAGCCTCAGTCTACAGTCTAACCCACATCCATCCTCCAGCCCCAGCCTCCTTCTCCTCTTCCAGCAAACCCAGCTCGCAGCCTCTCTTTTGGGTGCAGGGTGGGACTGTGAGGCTCCCTTCCTACTCTCGCACCTAAAAGGATGGAGCGATGGTGAGAGATAAAATGAAGAGAAAAAATGAAGAGAGTCTTGGCTCAGCTTACCGGCTGGGCGTGCAGGAGGGGAGGGTGATGCCTCTGACTCTGCTCTTCCTTCCTTCTCTCTGGACCGAGGTGAAACACAGATGGATGCAGGGAACAAAAGAGAAGGACAGTAAAGAGACAAAATGCAGACACCGGCGGCTGGTGGCTAGTGAGAGAATGAAGCGAGGAAAGAGGCGACAGAGGATGCAAAAAAAAAGGAGGGAAAAAGTCCTTTGGCTGCTTTTCTCTGTCTTCCTTGGAGAGACTCCTTTATCCTTGTGAGCCAGAGGGCTGTGGATTCACCTAAACACTGAGCACACGCACTGCCTCACGCCACACAGCCCTCCCTCTTCCTCTCTCTCTCTCCGCACTAAAGACAGCAGCTGTTGGTCTATGGGAAATAGAACGCTATGTCCCCCTCCCTCTCCCCTTCTCCTCCTACCTCGCTCGCTCACAAAGACCCCCATCACACACACACACACACACACACACACACACACATTCAGCATGTTCTCACAACACCCCCTCCCCCTTTGACTAACATCTCCCACTAGCCTGCTGGCAATAAGAGGAGGGGGCACTACTGTGTGTGTGTGTGTGTGTGTGTGTGTGTGCTGCTGTGCATTTGTGTGTGCGTGTGTGTTGCAGAGCTGTATTGTGTTTGACATTGTTTCAGCAGCAGAGTGACTTTTTCTGTCCACACGGTGTGAAAGTGAATCATGGTGAGTAAGGATGTGCAGCAGGGTATTTTTGCAAACTGTGTGGGTGACTGCCGAGCATCATTTGCCACTGTGCTGCAGAGGGGAAGGAAACTCACATTATTTGTGGTTATAGGCAGTGTGAGGCTGTTTATACAAACAGAGCAGAGCATCTATGAGCAGAAATGAGCCGACATGTACGACATGTTCACTATAACTGGCAACTTCTTTGTGTTTGTTTGCGTTCACGCTCTGTGCTGGTCACTCAGTATGAATCTGATGTGGTGAAAACTCCCATTAGGACCCTCACTTCACTTCACTGCACTTCACTTCAGTTAAGGGTCGCAGCCTGAATGAAAGGGCATGGTTAAATGAGCCGTGGATAAATTGTCACTCTGTGTACATTTGTGTGTAGGGATATGTGTGTGTGTGTGTGTGTGTGTGGTGGGGGTTACAGAATGTCTATTGTCCAGTGGTCTTGCACCCAGACCAGTCCTTATGGCAGCCCACCCAGGGGACTGGAACAGAGTTAAAGAGCTGAAGGCCAAAATGCTGCCATGCAATGCTCAACCACCGTTTGTATGACAGCCAAATGTAGACTCAGGTTAGGAAGACCTGGAGTCCAACTGAGAGGAGTCCGGTTGATGAACCACTGGAGACATTGTTAATATTTGAACAGGTTGTTTGGTAACTTAAAGATGCAATCAGACTCCAAAGTCTGAGATTGAGATTTTTCGACTCTCGTCGCTTCTATGGAAGACCGTGCCAAAAGTTACACATTTGTGCATGAAATACCAATTGAAGGTTCACACAAAGTTCATGTGCGCTGAACTCTAATTTGGCCACTCAAAAGAAAGGTTGTTTGTTGGCCTCTGAAAAAAAAAAAAACATCATCCAATGTGTCTGTCAGCAACACTGCACGGAGTGGATGAGCTGCTATGCGGCCATGGTTGGTCATGAGGGTACAATTACCTGTGTATAACGACTTGCTATATAGCTGAATAGCAGGGTAGTTGTATGTAGCACATCTGAGTAGTGGTTTGACACTTGTTTGAGGACGGATGCCTTATTCCTCTAAAGTTTGAAATGCTCATATCATTAATGTCATGTAAAGTTAATTTATCAATTAATTCAGTTCAGATGCATCAAAGGCTTACATATGGTGTAGATTATCAGAAACACAGGCTCTGTGGTGTTTGCTAAACCAAAATGAAAAGCAGAGGAAGAGTTTATTGTCTAACAATAAATATGAGCCTTCCTGTTTTTGTGGTTGCGTCTGAGAAGTGGATCTTCTGACTGCTATTTTCACATCACTAAAAACATTGTCCAGCATTGCTAAACAGACTTCAGATAGGCGGCTTGTAATCGGATGCAAACAATAGTTATAGTTAGAAATAGTTTTGTTTTCACCTCAACTTCCCTGTGATAGAATACTATTAACATCTTGTTAGAAACATTAGAAAAGTATACAGAATGTACTAAGCTTATAATGAACTTAATATGTCTGGAAACTTACAGTTGAGTGAGAAAAAGACATTTAGGTGCAATATATTTAAACCACATACATAGACACACATTCAAAGAAAGTCTGAGTTAAGGGTAGAACTACATATACCAGAATGCACCTGTGCCATCCATAGTCCATCACAGAGGAAAAGATGCATAGAAACATGGAAGAGGTGCTGCAGTGGTTGACACCCTCCTGTTAGCTGCCAGCTGAGCGCCACAAAGATGAAAGGGCGGTAAAAGATAATGACGGGAGAGGCAGAATAGACAGAATAGGGAGCACTTCGTTTTGGAGTTGCGTGACTGTGTTTGAGAGCGCTTCGGGTTTTTATTTAACACACGCTGGGACACGAGTTTGCCTCCACAGGGATGTCAGATGAGGCAGAGGAATAGAGGAGAACCAGAGACTGTTAGTTTTTCATAAGTCGCTGAAGCTCACTGAGTGGGAGGTTATTATAAAACTAGTGTGACTCTCATTATAACAACCTCAGTCTGTTATGATGTTGTACAATTGTAAGTTACTATATGTGGAGTGTGGAGCAGGTCAGGTAGACATGTGTACCTGACATTATCATTAGATATCATCTCCTGAAAGCAACGTTTGCACCCATTTCCTGCACACTAACGAGTTATACAGTGGATTTAGCCTGCTTGTCTTATGTAGCATCACTGTGGAAAAGGTCTTTTAAAAAGTCAGTAGGCCGGTAGGTTTGTCCTGTCTGTTCAGGTGCTGCTGCAGGCCCTGAGGATTTATCCTGAAATTTGAGGCTTGAGCAACACATGAATGGTGGCATCTGTTGGATTTGGTGCGCAGCAGTTCAAACATGATGGCCTGAGCTTTCCACAGGGCGTTTCACACATCGACTCATTGTCTCATCTTACCCATATGATCAGTGTTGCCATCCTAATTTCCTCTTTTGAAAGGGCCTCCAACATGGACTGAGATCACTTATTAAGTCAGTGCATCAGAATCTGGAAGGGTTTCAAACAATGAAATACTCCAGTTCCACAGTTGTAGCAAATGCACCACCCCTAATAACTCAAATATGCACAGGACCAGATGTTCTCTGTGAAACAAGAGGGAGGGTGGTGAGTTGCTCCTATTCTCTGTGAATAAACATTACTTTGATGTGAGGCCTTGTACTGTACCCTCCTGACCAGCTGAATCCTAGCCAACAGATAAATTGGTCACATCTCACCACACTGTGAAATTCACGCCAGTATCTTTCCGTGCGTGTGTGTGTGTGTGTGTGTCTGCCAGATTGAACAGCACATACTGCAGACCCCAGCTGAGACACATGATCATCACCTGATCTTGGTGCGTTGCTCTGAAAGACGACGGCTCTGCAGTGAAGGAGACTAAAATGAATAAATAACTCGTATCCAAGGATACTGAGGCAGGATGGTGAGTTAAGTCAATTTGCATAAGCTTCTAGGGAAAGTTTGCCTCCAGAAAAACCTACTGTATGCAGTCTCTTAGTACATAAATATGAATTAATGATTGCTAAACCATTCATTAAGTTTAATTGAGGTTTCTGTTTCATTCTCTTTGTCTGATACCATAATACTCTAAATTCTCTAAACTCTAAATTTCATATCAGCTGTGAAATCAAAAGCTTTTTCAGTTTGATTGCCCGTGTCGGTGAAAAAGGGGACAAGCTGTCTATTCAGACCCAGCCTTAAATATGGGAAAGTGGTAGAGAGGTATGGAGGTCTTTTTTAGCTGAAATATTAATACCTGAGCATTATTGCCAACCAGTATAAGGTGGAGCACCTTGGATTATTTATACAGTGTCTATTATTTTTTAGGTCAGTTGTCCCATCCTGCTTGCCGTTGCAGTGAATGGCAGAGGCCGCCTGTGGTGTGTGAGCCAGTCCCCGGATGAGTTGAGTCTTTATGAAGCCACGCTTTATGAATTATGTGGAGAAGTAAAGTGCACTTGCTTCAATGAGGTGAAACACAGTGAAAGAGCAAGTTGCGAAAAAAAAATCAAAGCGAGGACACTTATTTCAAGAGGAATTTCTACAGGAATGTCATGAGCCAAAAGAAGCACATATCTGCACGGATCTAACAAAAGAACATGGGGTGGTCTTTAATTAAGATGACTCTGAGTGTTCAGTTTTAAGGAATATTTGGATTAGAACAGTATAGTGGTTTCATAGAACAGCATTCCTATAATGCATAGCTTTGCATTAAAGTGAGACTATTTGCTGAACAGAAATCATTATAAATGCCGAAATGAATCGTGTAATAGTAGAAAGGACGAATCATTAAGTCAGTGAAGTCACTAATGTCAGTAAAGTCATAACACAGCAACACCTGCCTAAATGTTGCTAACATTAGCAAACATTAGCCACCATAAGCTACTGGTCATACCAGACTGAGAAAGGATCCATCTTATTGCTTACAATAACTAATCAGTTGCTTATTGACATCTGCCGTCAACCATTTCAGGCCAAAAGTGTTATAGCCACATTGTTAACATGCTCCAATCATTCAAGTTGTTTAAAAAAATTGACCATGTGAGAAAAATTGTATAAAACATCTTGTGGCTTCAGGGGGAGCAGTGTGAAGTCTGATGAACCGCCTCATGTGATGTCACGTGAGGCAGCGTAGTATGGGGCTGAAGACAACAAGCGTGAAAATCAAACAAATGTGGAGATGTGGTGTTAGTCAAAGTGAGCTCACCAGCCTGCTGCTCATCTCCACTCGAGGCTACATTAGCGGACAAGTTGCATTGTGGGTTTTGACACAGAAGATGACTGTGTGGAATATCTCAGGTTCTGCTGCATCGATTTTGATCTGGTAGTCTGCACTAAAGGTGCAGTGCGTAGGATTTAATGGTATCTAACGGTGAGATTGCCAATTGCAACCAACTGAAAACCCTTTAGCTTACCCATTCCTAGCTGAGTGTGTTGGAGAAGCTACAGTGGCCGACAAGGATTTTCTTGTACTCCACTTCAGTGTAAAAACTGCAAAGGCCCTAGCTTGTCCATCCGGGCTGCTGTAGAAACATGATGGTACAACATGGCGGGCCGTGTGGAAGACGATGTTTAGGTGATTATACACTGCTGTAAGCATATTTCTGAATATAATATTCCATTTCTGCCTATAGATCCCTGTAAATTATGCACACTGTACCTTTAAAGATAATCACTGTGAACATGCTCAGTGATCTGAAATCAATCATTATTTTGTGTGTTTCACTCAGTCAAAGGACGCCTTATTCCTCTAATCAAAGCACAGAATATCTGAAGCCTGGACCAGTCACGTTGCACTACAGACGTCCGCACTGAAGCCCACACACTCCCTCCATGACTCTCACTGGCTAAATGTTAGACTTCTATATCGATGAGTACGTGGGCAGCTGGTGAGCTGGCATCATGCAGACACTACTCACAGTGTCAGGATCGAGAAAATGAGTGTTATCAGTGTGGACCAGCCTTGGCTTTTGACATGGAAAGTAAATGTTGTTGGAAAGTGTTCTGTCTCTTGGTAACATTACCTTAACCTGACATACAAGCATCCCCAATCACAGATGCATTCATGTGCCTCTCCTCGCCATCCTCTCTCCAATCTCCAGCCTCTCCTCCCTCGCCCCACCTCTCCCTCCCCCCGTGCCTATTTCTGTCTTCTTATTTGGACTCATTGACAGAAGTGTGGTAGCTCGACAAACCTCCCCCCCCAACGCCACCACCACCACAACCTCCATCCTCTGTCCTCCTCTATCCTCCTCCCATCTCACCCTGCTGTTACTGTCGCTGTGGTCTCCCTGCCCCTGCAACACCCCCGCCGAGCTCGCGTGGTTAGTACAGTCTGCCTGTGCTCTCTCCTTATAAGGGCAAAATACATTGACAGAGGCAGAGAGAGGGGGCTGTACCAGCACATGCAGGCAGGTAGGGGGACAGTGGCTATGACAGGAGGAGGAAAGAGAGAGAGAGAGAGAGAGAGAAGCAGAGATTGGGAAACAGTGAGCAGGGAGGAGGAGGAGGGATGAAGATGGAAAAGGAGAGAGGCTGATGGGGATTGTGTGCTAAGAAGAAGGGTTCGACTGAAGCTTTGTGGCTTTCGAAAGCAAACAGCAAATTTTTTTGTTGCGGCCTGTGTCAATCAATTTTTCAGTCTCACAGAAAAAGATATTTCAAGATCTAGTTTTTCTCCCTGAATTTCATTTCATTTACAGAAAAGCGTGTTGGCTATACAGCAACTTTGAGCTTTGCCTGCGTCGTGGCAACAATGACTGTTATCAGCATCATCGTTATTTAATCACCTCCTTTAATCACCACCTTCTCCTCCTCATCATAATCATCACATTGATCATATGGCCTAATCGTCATCATATTTCACATAAATAAATGTGTGTGTGTGAGTGTGAACATGTGTTACTTTACAATCAATTAAGGTTATACGCTGCTTCACTCACCACCAATAAAGTATCGATCAGCTATACAAGATGCAATCAAACAAAACATTTTGTATCCATTAAAATCAGAAATGATCAATATGCATTTTCTAATAAAAGGCCAATATTGACCTGAAACATTAAAGGGGCATACCAGCATTTTAGCATTTCAAAAGACACATGAAAAACAAATGGCGAAAATCAATGTAATCCGTACAGTAATAATATGGGTAAATCTCCAAAAACGCTGGGTACCACACTTCCCGTAATGCAACTTGAACATTTATTTTAATTTGCCCGGCCTACATCTTTCAAACTCCACAAAAATGAAGCATAATTAGTAACCGACTTCAGGAACTCCTCCTGCCAATCAAATTTACTGAAAAGAGTACCCCAGCGATTTAGCATTGTTCTCCTATAGTATCACGGAATTTATGATGGACAGATTGAAAAATATATCAGAATCAATGCAGCAGAACTATATAGTTCTTTTTTTATTCCACACATTGTTCTTCCTGGTCAAAATCTACCGCCTACATTACCCACAGTGCAACTGCACAATGGTAATGCTAGTAGCAGCTAATGTAGCCTTGAATCTCTAGCCTGAGGCACCGGCTACAGATGTCTAATTAGCTCACTTCTTCCTAACCCCACACCTACAGACTTTCCTTCATTTTCGAGCTTGAAATGACTCGGGTGATCATTTTGCACAGCTCCGTCTGGAGCCACAAAAGGCTTTATACAGCAGTATTCACATTTGTAGTGGTGCTTCTGGTGCAACAGACTTTCAATCAAGCCCAGTTACAAAGTTCAGTATCTTTTGGAGTGTGGTAGAGTGTTTAGTTTTTCCCCGCTGTGTGTGTGTGTGTGTGTGTGTGTGTGTGTGTGCTGGTTCTGTTGGTTCAGCTGGAGGATTTCTCAGCGTCACACCTCCTGTGTAGCAGGAGGCCTGGTCTGTCTGTGAGGACTGGGCAGGTGCTAATTGGGCCTGAAGCTTCTGAATGGAGGCGCCTGCCATGAATGGAGGTGAATGTGTAGAGGGGCCCCATGTGATCCATGTGTGTTTGCTCAGTGTGTGCACGACACACCAGCGTCAGCAGCGCCACAGATTGCATAAACACACCTCCTCTGTGTATCTCTCTTACTTAAGTTAAATAGACCCCTCACTTTGTCGCACACGGAGAGATGACACCCCTCTGGGAGTGATGCAGGAAGAGAGATGCAAATCCATTTAGTCACAGGTCCCTAAGTGGAGTAAAAGGCAGAAGGGGAAGAAAAGGGAATTAAACCAACATAGCAGCCGGCTGCTAAGTGTGTCAGCATCTACGAAAGGAGGCGGGGGCGTCGGTAATGGTGTGGGGTGTGTGTTTGTTTCGGCGTATTATCAGTATAAAACATCTGCTCTTGATAATCTTTACCAACCTGTAGGCAATACTTCATTCACTGTGAGTAATTCCCCCATAGGGACAAAAACTCAACCCCCCCTAAGGCAGGCGCAGCTGAGTAGATCTTAGAAAATAGATCAGATGAATAAATATCATCTTGATTCGGAGGGAGTTTGGAGATAAGCCTTTTCTCACCATCTCTGCTCTCAAGACTATATAACAGTGAAGCGTCTCCTCCTATCTCTCCATCGCGTCTCTCAATCGGCATTCCCTTTGAAGGAATTAGGAAATGAAAACTGTTGAGAGGGAGATGAGTCTTGATAGCTCTCCCTGGTGTGCCGGTTATGTAAAGCGGCTGTGATATAACCCAAGAGGAGAGATGGAGTTTGTGGGATGAGTAAGTTGAAGGACGTGCAAGAACGAGGTCACAGATTTACACTGATGGAGATTCGCTGACAGGAGGAGTGTACGCCTGCATATGAACAGGGAGCGTTCCTCTGTGGGACGGAGGCTGTAGTTTAAAATGTGGTGACATTAAAACACCATATCTTCTTTTCCCAAGATCCAGAAAAGTTGAAAAGGACATTTCTCCCACACAAAATTACACTTAGACAGACAGCAACCATATAAAGATCCTCATACCTAGAATGCAACACTTTTCAAGCAACAGGCCTTTGAGCCTGTCCTCATCTACTAAATCAAATATGGTATTTTGGGCAGCATAGTTTTTAATGAGATACACAGAGATTATTTCTGCAGCTACTATGGTCCTTTTCATTGTGAAGTTGTGCACAATATATCATATATAATGCTAAAGTTTCTAGTAAAGTTGTTTCTTATAATGTCACACACAGCTTGGCTCCTTTAATCCTGTAAACTAAAGCGAGACCCTTTTGGTTTGTGAATTACCGGATGATTTTACATCTGGCCACCAACATATGGACGAATGCGAAACCAAAACCTTCGTTTTATGGGTCACAAGTCAAAAAGTTTGTGCAACGCCACATTACTGTATGGCAACAACAAGTTTTCCATTGGTCCAAAGTGAAATGTGACGCACAGTCAGATGAGGCACAGTGACCACAGTCGCACAGTTACTGGGTAAAAAGAACAGGTTCACACATTATTTGCGTATGTGTGTGCGTCAGTGCCAATAGGGCAAGCTGCAGGGGTGGGGGTGGGGTGCCCCAGAAATTGGCCATTGCCCCTAATAATAATAATAATAATAATAATAATAATAATAACTTTATTTATATATATTTTCTTAACAAAGTTACAACGTGCTTTACAAAACAAAGTAAAACCAGGGACAAGGATAAAACCAAAGGATAAAAGCACATAATAACGACCTAACCCTGGCCCTTCCCCCATGTTGGGCGCGCACATGGACAGCGACAGACTAGTGAAAGAGGAGGGAGGAGAGCCAGAGAGAGGATGGAGGGATGCCAGCATGTCTTCCCCCTGGCACCTAGATGATCCTCATGCCCTGCCTGCCTGCTGCACCCTCTTTGTGCAGATCCATTTAAACACTATCAGTTGAAAACAGATCCTGGATTACCACAGCTCTGGGGATGAGTGTGCATATTCCCTATACATCCATAGGAAGAACAACTCCACCTCCCGCTCTGTCTCTTCGCACACAGACACTCACTGTACTGTTCATCCCGCCATGTCTCCATATGTGTCTAGACTGGAGTTTCCCACTAACCCTTAGTCGTCCAGGCCTCTCCTCTCCCCCTGAGGCTGAGCTGATTAACAGTAATAGGGAACAACAATGCATGATAATGTGAATTATAATGGACCAGTGGAGGCGGTCTTTGGCCCCCACGCTCCATATGAGGGCAATGGCACAGTAATGGTGAACATGGGCCCTGCAGGGACAGGCTAGACAAAGACAAAAGCATGTCAGACTATAGGTTAATATAAGTGGAAAGGACAGGGGAGGCCTGGGGGGGTTTGTACCCTCAACATGGTCTATACTCATAAAGATGAGGAAATGAGTTTATTTTGAACTGTAAATATGCTCGTGCCTGCCAGTGTACACACACTAGCACAATGAGGTCATCCTGCAGCTCCCACGTTCATATTGTTATGCTTCAAAAAAGAATGGCACTCAACCTAAAAACACAGCGTCCTCTGGTTCCTGAGAAGTTGGCATTTTAGAGATTATGTGGTTTTTGCTCAAGAGCTGCCAAGTGTGGTCACAGCGTTTTGTTTTTGCAGCAGCCACAGCAGTGCCTTGGCCTCCTCTCTCCTCCTCCCTCACCTCCTTTCCGATAGCCAGCTGTTGTTCAGCCGTCCCCGTCCTCCCCTCCGTCCCTCTCTTTGGCCAGAGCTCTGGGCCAGTTACAACCAGACGGCGATCAGTTGGGAGCAGGGTTGGGGGGTGAGCTTTGCGGTGGAGCAGGGGTGTTTAGAGACATACACAGTGCAGTGAAATGACTTAAAGGACCTAAGAGAACACACACACTGACTCTAAGATTGGAGGTTTTATCCCAAGTGGCTCCCCACTTGTCTCACTAAGGAGAGGTGAAGAGGTCAGGCTATTTACTCTGGAGAGGATCCCTCTCTGCCTTTGGTCCAAACACACACACACTCAGAGACAGAGTTTGTCCCCTTTCACCTCATCTATCACTCAACAAATTGGACTCTGTCTCCCATGCAGTATGCGGTGTCTGGTTTTAAGGAGCTGCAAGAGATGGAGCCGACAGCTGACCGATATGAATGAGACTCATCGGCTGATATATTCTCTCACTCTCTCCAGCTCTTTCACACTCCATTTTCTCACTTCTTCTTTCTTTGTCCTGCTCATTTCTCCCAGTATTTCTATCATTCTCCCATTGATGGATGATGGCTGGCGGGGTTGCGGGCTGATGCTGAAATTTGTGAAGAAATCAAAGACCCAGTGGAAGAATTAAGGCCGGTATTAATCACCCTGCTTTGTTAACCCACGTGGGACTGTTTTCCACAGGATTTGTACTGTTTTGAGAGTGTGTAAATAGTGTGGACAGACAGAGCCTCGTGATTTGGCACCATATTTCTTAGGAAAACACATACTTGCTCATCCATGCAGAAGAAGATTCAAACACGGGATTAAAATTCAGTGATTCTGATTTTAGATTAAGTCTTAAATTTATGAAAATAAATGTTAAATCATCTTGAAATCTCTAAAAAAATTTAAAAAAATAAGAAGGTATACATTTAAACCCAGTTCCTATATGTTGAAGACACAGCATGTATCCCAAACATCTGATGTTGCTGTGGAGAGAGTAGAAGGCAACAAACACATATGTCAGGCAGGAATATGTCAGGAAAGAAAACAAGAAGAAAAACTCCATTAGTTTTCCGTTCACTGTTCATCACACACACTTCACACCCCAGCCAAAACGTATGCGAGTTTCTCCCCTCTGGCAGGCACTGCGGGATGCTGGAAGCCAAAGCAAGCAGACAGAGGAACTGTTTCTTCCCACAGGACATCGCACTCATGAACAGCTACCTCAGCTTTGGGAATGCCTCCCTACAGCGTCTGTACAATACCCGATGGTGCAGGGTATGTCTGCGCTGTGCACTACATGATCCCAAATTACACCATCTTCACTCACAACACTGCATGTATGGCCTGAATTGTGTGACGGCTGTACATATTGCCACCTCTATATTCTACGTACTCTCCTAGTCTGATCCGCTATTTAATGTTTTTTGTGCTACCATTCATCCACACACTCTTTGTACATACAGTGACCAACCAGAGCCTGTATTTGGTTACGTTTGCTTGTATTACTTTAACTGATTTAACATTTTATTTTTGCTTTCTTTATTTATCATACACACAGTGTGTTTATCTGCTTTAAATTCCTCTGTTGGGTTTTTTAAACTTGCCTCTAATCCACAGGGTATTATTGGCAGAAGTGGGGGACTGTATTGGAGTGTTTGTGTTGCCTAAATTTGGATGTAATGGCTGAAGTTTGTAGGTGTGTTTGAGTTTAGTATTCATTGTATTTGAACTTGTATTCGTATTGACTGCGTATTGACTCTCAAATCAGCTAGTGGCTAAACCTGGCACATCTTTGATAATGTTTTTTGTATGTAGTCCCTGACTGATAAATTCAGTACATTGAAACTGATCTAATTAAGTGGTAAATAAAGCAATCTGTATCTTTGGTAGCACACTAACTGTATCAGCAGCCTGATGCTGTAAAACCTGCCAAATATCTCTGGCTCCACCTCATGGACATTTTTGGGAACTGCGCTCTCTGCTTCAAGACGCTGAAGTCAGGCCTTCATTTGCAAAACCAAAAATCAAATTTCTGCATTCTTAATACTTTCTTTCTTCTTTCCAGATGAACATGGGTACAACCTATTTCAATAAATCTGAATATTCTTATGAAATTAAATGACTAAATGTAATAAATATTCCTGTTGTTTTCATTGAGTATTAAGTTTGGAGAAGAAGAATGCTTGAAGATTATGAATTGCTTGAGTTACATTTTGATTTGGGGGTTATTAGGTGTGTTTTGACAATGGGAACGCCTGTTTGTTTAATGACGGTGACAAAAGGAGTTTGAGACTTTTGTCTGCCAGCTGAGTAAAAGCTCCGAGGCTGTTTTGGACATTCCTAACATTTCTCAACCCTGATTATCAAAGCTAACAACTTAAGTCAACCCAATAAAACTCAACTTGAATCTACATGTCTGAGACTGGAGCAATAAATGAACATCATGAGTCACCTGCTTTTACTATAGAGCCGCAGTTTAAGGTGCTTGTTATATTATTTAACCACTGTGGGCAAAGACTCTCTTTTTGTGGGTGGCTGTGTTCACAGCATCTATGAAATACACATTCAACATCTCAGGTTTCCTGTGCCACGCAGGTGCAGCAAAACCACATGAGTAAAAATGGGGACAGCAGCAGCATCTACTCAACAACAGTCACTATAGAATGGCTCCGCGCTGTACTGAGCAGACCCACCTCATTAATCTATCATCTTGTGTTCAGAAACTGCACTTTAGTTAAGTTTTCCACTATTACAAGTAACTATACTGTGTAAGTGATTGTGAAAAGACAGTTTGGAACAACTAAAAATGGCCTTTAGCAAAAAAGTTCATATGTAAAAATCCATCCACGTTTATTACAACATTTATTCATCAGGACTTTACACTGTGTCCAGTTTCTAAAGCACCAGACACTGTGTCAAAGCCTTGTTGAAGAAACTGAAAAACACATCAATCTACACAGAAGAAACACAAATGGCACAAAGTGACACAATTATGCACATTAATAAGAATATTGTCCTGTTTCACTGGCAAAGACAAAAATGTTAAAAAAAAAAAAAAAAAAAAAGATCTTCTTGTAGTCTCTCATCACAAAAAGAAAATGGGAGGAAAAAAGAAAAATCAATATCTGTATTTAGTGGAATAATCCTTTGGAGAGACCACCAGACCTCGGCCTTTTCTTGCTCCTCGGTAAACTGTCTCAACAATGTCTATCATCTCCTGCTTGTCCTCCATTGTCCAGTTGATCTTGTTGTTGTTGCCGGTGCCCAAATCAATCATGATGTGTTTGTTCCTAAAGAGCAGCAAGAAGAGTATGAAGTTCCGAGGTTTTACAGAGATTCCTAAACAATGTCACGAGTAGGTCCTCATGCAGCAACTTGGTTCATTTCAATCATAATAATCACCTGTTAAATAATGTTTACGCTGATATTTTTAAATCTAGATGATGAGAGCCTCACCTGAAAAAGAACATGACCGTGCAGGGGTCGTACAACTCGTACATCTTGTTGAAGTCAGGCACTTCTGTGATGTCCACCAGGTAAATGACTGCAAAATTCTTTACCTGTCGGGATGTACGAAGGTAGAACATTAATCAATCACTGAACCATCGTGGGATCATTGTGAGCAGCAAAGCATTGAACATTACAGGCAGAGCAACACAACAGGGAGAGGTCATTTTCTAGATGATTTACATTTAACTGCCTAACCGGCAACACCTCAACTGTTTAGTGTACTGGTATAAAAATGGGCATGCTGAGATAAGCTTCAAAAAGAATCTAAGTAATATCCTTAAAAATTATTGCAATGCCTTATCGTTTTAACAGCCTTAATAGCTTTAGCTTTAACTTCTTTGTCCTGAAGTTGGTGGCCAAACTGCTGTTAAAGCAGCAATAAAAGTGTCAACAGCAGCAAACACAGTGATGAAAATAGTGATGAAGCCTCGCATCCCTTTAGCAGACAAAATAAATCTGCACTAGAAAAAAAATCTACAGCATCCCAGAAACAGACCCTTCAAAATCCATGTGATTTTCAGCTAAGATAAAAAACTAAACTGTAATGCTCCTATTGGTCCTCACAGTTCAATGTGTGAATTTGAGTAAAGCATTTTTGCTGCAAGTGTAGTAATGCTGCAGTAGATATGAAGTGTTATTATTTGTAAGCATAAAATAAGCTTGCAAATCAATATTAATAATTTAGCATTTATAAATGAATGCAACACATGGCATTTAGTCGCAGTGGCAACATTTATCCCTGCTCACAAAGGATAATCAAGGCTATTAATAATGTATACACCCCAATTGAGTGTGAATGAGCAGGTGCATGTAATGCTCAGTCTGACAGAGGGACTGTGTGTCAGCAGCCTTTTGAACCTAAACTAACCTCTATGAACACTACAGCTTGTGATCAACGTGTTTCCTATTTATCACACCCATTGATGTGAAACATGACCATTGGCTGGAGGAGTGAATGACAATAACAGTCTGTCATTTCACCAAGATTTTAGGATAGTTTGTACTTTATAGTCTCGTGCTTTCTCTCTGGGAAGCTGTTATACGTTTATCCCGCCAGACCAGCAGGTGGTGCTGTTCAGCATGTTCACATAGCAGGACGTAGCTACTGGTGCTAATGTTATAAATACACACACGGTTCACAGGCTGGATGCAAACCTTTTCCGCGATGCTGTAAAGAACCTCGTCCATCTTCATACACGTCGGGTCCCAGTCGTGTCCAAAGCGGATCACGAGGACTCGGTCCTCCTCGGACAGGATGGCTTGGTCGACCTGCCAGCCGTTGTGGAGATGTGGTAGCATGTACGACATCTTGATCCCGGGCTATCGACTCCCTAGCTGAAAAACAGCACAGCTGACTGTAGCTTCACGTAACTTCAGAGGCGGTAAGAGTAACATTTAGTTAACATTGAGTAAAAACGGGACTTGTGCTCGTAGTTTGAGGAGAAATGTGCTGTTAGCCTGAACTACCGATAGCTAGCTAGTGAGCTTGAACTGACGTTAGCTAGCGCTCAAAGAAAGTCTAGAAAACAATTAAACCTTAAAGGGTAGAAATAAATAATTCGTGCGGAAACACTCACCTTAAAATACAATGGGCTGCTTATTATATGTCGAAATAAAAGCTCTGTGGTGTAAAAGCCTCGCTTTTTGCCGGCTGCAGTTGAAACTGTGTACCTTCTTGAAAATGTTACGTTTCTGTACGTACGACGTCATCAAACCAGCGTGCGGACGACGAGTTTACGTCACGTGCATGGTATGTATACATTTGTTTATTTTTGCTTTTTTATTTGTTTGTTTCTTTGTTGTAACTGGAACATTTCAAGATACAAAATTATATCAGTGATAAAGCGTTTAACTTATGGGACACTTCAAAAACATACTCAGTGATAAGTCAGTCAGGTAAATAAGATTAAATATGTTGAATACAACATTATTCACCAAATTATTTTTATCACTAACAAAGTAAAATAAAAAAAAAACACCAGTTCACATGGTATATGATTTCATGCAAAATCAGGACTGTTTGAGGAATCAAGAAGAATCTTTTATCAACAAGAAGCAAACCAAAAACTTCTTATGAAACAGTTAAGATATACTTCATTAAACCAAGACCATCTTTATTTAAAATTGGTATGAAGATGGACTTTATTTTTCACTTATTTGCTTTATTTATCTATGTTTCCAGCATTTATCCAATCAATACAATAGCCTTTACAAAAGGCTCATAAAACACATACAATCTCCATGAGGCCCGTTTAGTGAAAAGAAATGTTTTTATGTCTATCAAAGTGGCATAGTCCTATCTGGATACAACATCCAAGAATCTAAACATAAAGAATTCACTCCTGGAGAAACTTCACTCCATTTGCTGTTTCTTCTGTGATATTTTTAGAAGCAAATATAGTCAAAGAAATGCACAGGTATTATCTCTGCAACACCTTGAGCAAATTGAGAGCTGATATCTCCTCAGACTGCTCATTTAGCAACAAACAGAAAGAACGCTTGATCCATGTCCCTGCATGCCCACTCTCAGGGGAACACTGTTCATTGTCGGTGCCAGCTCTTGGCTTGTGAAACTTTAGGAATCGGCTGTCTTGTTTTAGGATTGTTAAAGGAGAAATTCTTTAATAGATGATGCCATTTCTTCTGTGCCTTCTTGGGAGGTTTCACATCCAGGCCAGACTGCATAGAGTCTATCTATGTTCCTCCTGTCTCCATCTTATTTCTTGTACAAAAACATATAAGTATAAGATAAGTATGCAAAACAAGCTTTTACAATAAAAGTTTACTAGTCTGTCTGCATTTAAGAGACACAAAGAAAAAAAACATTTATTGTTGTGCAATTCATTACAGTACAAACAGAAAATGGTTCAAAGGTTATAGGATTTTTTTCCAGTCTATGACATAGCAGCATATTATGGCACTCCTTTGAGAGAGCATGAATCATCTTTAGATATGTCTTGGCTTTTATCTTTAATTCCACCACTAAACTACACAATCACATTACTGTGGTTCTGAATGGCCGTGTGATTAGCAAAGTCTGACAATTTCACAATAGACTATTTGGTCTAGGACACATGATTGTTTAACAAACAATGATAGCCAACGTCACAATAAAATGAGGATCTATTTCCTAACTACCATCAACACTGTAATCTTCCCTTAAAGCTGATAGAGGCATTTTGAATTCTGAATGGCTGTTTTTCACATTGCGCAGCATCAGCCTTCAGCCTTCTGATGGACTGTCTGAACAGCTGAGGTTTTGCCGAGGAGACGTTACTCTCCCACCATGTTGGTTATACAAGTCCCCTGCTATAAAACCACACACTGCTCAGCAAAACAATCCAGATCCCAGGTTGCATGAAACCACTTCAGGCCAGCAGGTGGCATGAGAAACATTCACATATTTACTGGAGACAAAATGGCTCCACCAGTGGTTCTTTGAACATCCCAAGACGTCTAAATAAACATATCCTCGGGCCGTCGCTATTCCATGAGGCAATGTGAAAAGTCCTGTACACAATAATGTCTTACAATCCCTGAGGAGCGCTGATGCTTGGCCGGAGCGGTCGGTGTAAGGACGAGGTCGACCACGGTGAGTACAGTAGACTGTACTCTTCAGCTCCTAGTCGGATGGATGCTCCGGGCACGAGCGATTCACCTCGAACCACTCATCTATGCACCTGGAACAGTAAGAGGAGGACGAAGGGGGAGTTTGTCTCTTGTGATCAAAGGGAAGCTGAATTACATTTAGCACTACTAATCACACTATAAGATATCTAAATTAGCTGGATGTGTGTGTTTCCTCAATGTGTTTCATTCACCAACTGACTGAATGTTTATGCTCCTCTGATAAAACAGCATAAAACCTCTTGTTCATACACCAAAACAGGGAAACTGCTATCCTGACTCGGTCCTGAGGTAACAGAATCTGCCCACGAGCAACTCTTGAACTCACCGACTATCACACTGTATCTTCTTTTGTTGCTTTTGTTAGCTAGCTGTTTCCCTCATATTTTCAGCATAGACTGTATACAAGAAGTGGACGTGTCTTCCAGGTGTGAAAAATGAAGCCAGTGCGGAAGTGCCTTTAACCTGCATTGTTTCTATTGGCCAGCAAGGGTGACTCCACTGGCTACAAAAAATAAGTCAGATTGTATAGAAGTCTATGAGAAAATGACCCTGACTCTAACTTGATTTATTACCTCAATAAATGTTTTCCTAATGCATTTATGCTCTCAGTCGCTAGTTTCTAATCTTCTTCAACACAGCGTGATGCTCATTTAGTAAATTATGGTCCCATTTAGAGGGTCCCAGTCTGTTCTTTTAAGTAAATAAACTGGTAGTGAGTGAGACAGTATGCAAGAGTTTTTTTTCATTGTTCAAGGTGTTCCAGCCTTTGAGACGTCATGCGAGGGGTATTTCTTCGTCATTGTAATAATTATAAAGTTTAATTACTGTTTTATAATTTCTACAAAAGACGCCAGAAGCCAGCTCAGTGCCTTGCGCAAAGTTTCAAGTTGTCTCTTGCACAGTGTGCTCTGTCATATCGAGTGAAAATCTAATGACGTCAGTGTTACCGGAAAAGTTTGCCACTAGGTAATTTGCTTATTCACCCTCTTGAAAACTGATACTGGTCCACTCTCGATTTATATGCTTAATATGAAGCTACTACCTGTTTCCAGTCTTTTTGCTAAGCTAAGCTACTTGGTGGTTGACTTTAGCTTCATATTTACCATGTGGACATGAGAGAGGTGTCAATCTTGTCATCTACTCTGGGGGAAAAAAAAAAGCATTTCCCAAAATATCAAACTATTCCTGTAAATTATTCATCAGGACTTCTGAGTCTGCATTTCAGATTTCCTGGAAGTCATGACTGGTTACACTTGGTGCATTTCCTGCATTTGCCAAACTTTTTCCAGCTACAATCAGTTTATTTGTGTGTGTGTGTGTGTGTGTTAGTTAGTTACCCTTTATGGTAGATGCAGAGGCAGGGCAGCCTGGCGATGGTGTCCCCCTGCTCTAGCTCTTCTAAACAGATGGCACATTCCCCAGAGTCTCTGGATAGGATGTCCTCTGAGAAAGACAATACAGAGACAGACTGAGAGAGGAGCACACCAAACCATGCATCACATGCTCAGTCCGGTCACTGAATCTGTTGAACCATCATAGCCATCATCGCAGCCATCTGTTAAACCATTGGTACCAGAGTCCCTGTGGTCACCTGAGCCCAGATGAGAGCTGCTGCTCCTCCACAGTGTTCAGTAAATACGCAGTCTCCAGTGGGAATAGGTTGATTTTTGTTGAACATAGTTTCACCCGTTATCATCCTTTCCTTTGGACAATAGTTTGATCATGTATTTCAATAACCTGAGGTCAGGTAATGCTGTTTACCTGCATATTGAGCTATGACAGGCCCTAGTGTCAATACCTGAGGCGAAGGACTGTTTGTAGCTCTGATGACAATGAAATTGAATCCTGCAGGAGCAGTACAGGAGCAGTACATCCAAATGTACTTATATGTACAAAATGTACGATATTTGCATGTGCTAAGTGAAGGATAAAGTGATGATTGTGTGTGTGTTTCATATCTGTCTGCCTGTGATAAGCTAATACACACTGTGCAGGCACTGTGAGCTGTGTACGAAATATATATTTATCAGCAACATGCACACTGCTGTGGGTGTGTGCCAGCTGAAAACTCTGTGTGTGTGCACGTCTCCCCACATGCACAGACACTTTAAGATTGCACCGTCAAGCCAGGGGAGTCTCTGTTTGCAGGAAGTGTGTGTGTGTGTGTGTGTGTGTGTGTGTGTGTCTACAGCAAAGATGTGTTTGTCTTTCCTGTGTGTGCACATGTAGGTGTGTGTGCACAACACAGGTGCTCAGATACAGTTAGTCTGGACTCGCATGGATGGCTGTGTAAATGTGCAGCTGCACATCTCTTCATGCTGCACTGTATAACGTCTAGTACAGGTGTATTTCTGTGTTCTTGACAAAAAAAAAAATATTCGTCTGACTGTGAATCATTTCATGCAAGGAAGGGCGGACAGAGGTACTTGCACTTGATTACTTCCATTCTATGCTACACTATACTTACAGATTACAGATGCAAATACTGTACCTTGTATTACATTTAGGTGACAGTTTACAGATTAAGGCTTTGAATAAAAACCTATGGGGATTATTGATTAAACTACCCACCAATAAATAAAGCAGTTAAAACCACCATTAAAATGTGACTTACAAAGTAACATTAGAGGTAATAATCAAGTGCTATGATATAATAAAATATTTCAGCGGTGGAGTCGTGTGATAAGTAGAATTGTCCATGTAAACATCTTGTGATTGGATCACGTCATATGGACAAACAGATTCATCATAGGACCCCTTGACAAATAGAATTACCGCCTCCGCCAAGCAGTCAAATTGCAGTTTACATTCATGACCTTTCCATTCAAAGACTGGTGCCACCAGTTCAGTATCCAACCAAAGGGGAAATATGGTCCCCTTCTGTTCCTGATCATCGTGTTGAATAGCGACCAGAAAATTGTTTTAGCAGAACATTATGATGCCACAGTGAAGTTGACCTTTGACCTCTTGGATGTAAAATGTCCTCGCTTCATCATTTTATCCTATTAGACATTTGTATGAAATGTATAATAAGTAACTATAAATTAGTATAATTAGTCTATGAGTTATGGCCAAAAACATTTTTAGTGAGGTCACAGGGACCTTTGACCTTTGACCAGCAAAATCTACTCAGTTCATCCTTGAGTCCAAGTGGACACTGGCGCCAAATTTGAAGAAATTCCCTCAAGGCGTTCTTGAGATTTCAGCTTCATGAGAACTGAATAACATTTGTCTGGTCTCAGCCTTCCCATGCACAAGCATTGTCATTGTCAGTGTCACATGATGCATGCATGTCGTTTTTGACCAAAAATGAACAAGTAAAACTGCGAAATAACAGACACATGATAGCTGTGCAATCTTCCATGGTCCTCTGGCACTTTCATCCCTGATAACTTACTGTTGTAGGTGAGGCGCGTTTTGCTGAAACACATGAGGAGGTGCTTCTCTATTTCTGCTGATGCCATAAACTTGGAGCAAACAGGACAGTGAAAGCCTGGAATGAGAAACACAAAGACAAGAACATGAGGACTCGGATGTGCCAACGTCTCTCTCATAACCTTTTATTGATATGTACACAACAGAAGGTGTGGGGCAGTTTCTGAGAGCTTGATGCATGCACTTTCTAGCCCTCTGCCTGCTGTAAACAATCTGTTACAATCTAACATACAACCTTTAGGTGTCATTGCTCGACACAAACTAACTGCAAACAAATCCTTAAGCTGAGATGCCTTCATATTTACACATATTTACACTCCACATGCACGTGGCCTCCTGACCCCGCGCATCTTCTCACCTGCACAAACAGGCCAGGCGCTGCTTGACCTGAGATAAGCTAACCACGTGTTTAAGTCAAGGAAAGGAGCACAAAGGCTTCATATAAAGAACACAGGCGGGAATTATCTCTGTGTCTGCTGTGAACCTCGTGTTTGTGAGGGAGGTGACACTGTCAGGCCTGCAAAGTCACAATTGCATGGATCTGATTGGCAAAAAGTATCAATGACGTTATTCATGCCTGGACTTCCTCATCAGGGAAATTACCTCTGAAGGGCAGACCAAAACTCCTCCCTGTTTTTATTGATCACATTAGGATAGATGAGGAAACTGGGACAACTCCAACAACAACAAGGATTCAAGAAATGCTATCAAATATTGTTTGGATTGTTCGTTTGGTCGCTTTTCTTTTTCAGTGACATGGATGTTAGACCGCAACAGTCCTGTTGTAGCACTTTGAGGCCTCTTTTGTTGTGGTCTGGAGACACCCACCAGTTGAGATGCAGCCAGACTTGCAGATTCAGGAAGTTTGTGTGTGTGTGTGTGTGTGTGTCAGGCAATGTGTAACCAGCAGGAAGCTCTTATCTGCTGACCTACATAATGCACTCTTCCCTCTCAGACGGAGTGAAAAACAAGCCAGTTTTGCAAGACAGAGGAGAAGCAAGCGAAGGCAGGCGGCAGTTCCGTACAGCAGAGGCACCTGTGGCTACAATAAAAGTGCAGAAGTGCTAAACAAAGGGCTCAGTCATCATACTGCTATTATCATATACCAGGTGTCACATGTCAAATGGAAAAATACTCGGCAACTTTGACGATAACTCTACTGTGCAAAGCTGTAGGAGTATCAAACACATACAGTGTCCAACATGAACTAACATGTTGACTCGTGTTGTTCCACTAACACAGTGTTAATATTGCAGTTATGCAACATGAGATAACAAATTGGCCCTTTGGTAAGATAATGACAACATACAGTGTACTAAAAACAATGCTCTCTCCATAAATATTACAAGAGATAGATGGAAATAGCACAATTCACCATTATGTCTGTTCTCACTACTGAGTAACAGACAAAGAGCACTTCAGGAACAATAAGGAAATCAGGAAACTAAAAGGTGTCATAATGTCACTGCCTTCCCTCCACATCATTTATATGGTAGCTGTGAATTTGTAGTAGCTTAACCCGTGCGTGACAATCTTACCTCCCAGCAGGTGAGGGGACAGGTGAGCCGGTAAGGAGCCTATAAGCAACCTATGGCCGTCAGGAGGCAGCTGGCCGTCGTCGTCACCATCCGTGCCATCGAGGCTCTGATTGAGTGCGTGTGACCCTGACCTGGTGCCGGTTGGTATACTGAGCCCGGAGCTGGTTGGTCCTCCACCCGTGTACCGGATCCGGGGGCCTTCTGGTCCATTTGTGTACCTAAACCCCGCGATCCTTTCCCCTCCGCTTGAGTTTCCAGATGGGAGATCGGAGCTGGAATAAGCCCGAGTTCTGCCATCAAACGCTGGGCTGCTCTGTTTGGCCCCCATGCCGCCTCGGGCTTACCTCCTCTGGTTTTGTGTGCGCTTTAAAGTTTTTAGCCACGACACATGGTTGCAGTGAGTTCTGAAGCAGTGACACCGACTGAGGAAATAAAGCCTAACGTGTGAACAACAGTACAGGCGAGGCCATCCAACATCCTAAAGTTTCATGGTGCGCTCTGTGCGTAAAGTGCGCACTCGCCTACGCATAAGTTTATTTCCAAATGGTAGCTTTTTTTTCTTGGCAGAGCTCTTCTTTCTTTCCAACAATGGAAAAACTAAAGAGACAAAGTCTCTTCAGTTAAAAGTCTGCAGTTCTTCCACTTCAGATGAGGACATTGGCGCAAGTGTTGACCCACAGCCCATCTGGTTCAAGTTTGTTTTTGTGCTCAACTGTGGCGTCTGGAAAGAAAAATAAAAGCAGGGATTGCCCTCCTCCCCCCTGCGAGGCAGCTCCGTCAAACTACCCAGAGTTCACCAGGATGAGAAAAGTTCGCCTTCAAAGTAAAGGATCTTACCGCTGGAGTTGGCTCAATATAACCACTTTATATGGAACTGCATGTAATGTGTATTTTCATGATGGGTTCATCCACAGATTAATTTCTCCATCAATCAATTTATTGTCTAGTCAGAAAATAGTGTAAATGCCATCACAATTACCCAGAAACCAAAGTGACAACAACCAGAAGAACAAAACTTCAAAATGATCTAAAATGAATTGATTAATTGAAACGATTCAAAGGAAAAACAGCAAATCCCCACATTTAAGGAGTTGGAACGAAGGCATGATTTACAAGGAAAATTATTTAAACAATTATCAAAATTATGATTCCAATTAATTTTCTGTCAATCACTAAATAAACTAATCTGTCTCATCATGTATGTAGTTTTGGGTAGTTTAATTTATAACAAAGCATCATATTTTATAAGCTGTTCGTGCATTTTGTCCAATAGTATAATAATATTATAGCACTTTTTGCTACTTTAACTTAAGTAGATGAATATGTTCAACACAGCTGAACAACACGTGTAGCGTTGTCCTTATATTTATGGTTTGTGATTGATGATTTCAAATTTGTTCAATTTGAGTTGCGTTTAATGAATGAAAACAATTATATGAGTGAAGTTTATTGTCATATTATTACCTAGGACTTGAATACTTTTGCTGTTTCACTCAAAGGTTTTGTGTTAAAGGCTCAAAGGCTTCCTTAGATGCTTACAGGTAAAAGAAAAAACAGGAAAATCGAATTTTATTGAAGTTTAAATTCTCAAGGACCACTGTGTATATTCACATATGTATGCGATGTGTGTTCTTGGTGGTCCTGTGACTGTCTTCTGGTCGAACAGGAAAAGCTACCAACGCAAACCTTTTACTGGCACACTTTTGTTCTTTTACTTTGAAGGCGTAATCACAGCTTCCTGCATGCAGTCTCCAGCCTGACGCAGCTCCCAGTGGGCGCGTCAGCTGGTGCGTGACGTCAACCCCAGTAACACCAGCAGGCAGCAGGCACAGCAGCAGGTCACCAGTCCACTCTGGGAAATGAAAGCCCTCCATGTTGGGCGCTTTGAGTCCCATTACCTTGAGGCCACTGAGAAAACCAGACATACTGAAAACACTTCTGGGACACTGTTCACACGGTTTATTGAACAACTTCACACACATCGGGGGACAAACAGAAAACACACTGCATGAGAAACATTCAAATAGGCAATAAAAAGACAAAACATTTACAAGCCAAAGTAAACGGGCTAAAGATGGACCTCTGAAACAGTCTCGCATGTGGATCAAGTGGTCGGAGGCGGCGGGGCCTGAAGCATCGCAGTGCACTGGATGTGACATACAACAACACACCGTGAGATTAGAGATAACAGGGTAGGGAGAGGGTGGCTCTTAACAAATATATTCTCCTCCCTGCGAGACCACTCAGGGATTTGGGTGTGCACTTATTAAACTCATGGTTACGAGAAGCCTCGAAAGAAGCCGATGAAGTCAGAACAGGCAGAAAAGAGGTTTTGGCTGTAGCTTTAGGAAAGTATGTCATCAGAATGTGCAGAGAAAAGGGTCCAAACTGCGAACCACCGACAACCAGGAAGGAAGACTACGGGACAGAGGAACTAGGGTGTCATGTGACCATGAGTCACCCAGGCCGGGAAGGGCTGAAGCTGCTGCATGGGCCTTTGTTGTCATGGTCAAATGATAGTAACTTTGATTAAAAACATCCTCCTTAAGTGACTTTAAACTCTTTGAGGTGCACTACCTTGGAAACGTTAAGCGACACACCTCAAGAGATGGTCCATGCTACCGTGAAGCTGCACACTTGGATTTCCACGTGAGGAGCCAATGTGTGAAGTGCTTTTGACTTAAACCTATACTACTACTTTAATTTTGTCTAAAAGAGGAGAGTTTGAGAGCTGCCCCACCTGAATCCACATCTGAGTACGCTTTACATCCTGCCCTCCCTCTTTCCTCCCCTCTCTTTGTCTGCGTCACTCTGGTTGCCCCACGCAACCACAAACCGTCAGTTTTTACTCGTTAATCTTACTTCTAGCTCTCGCTTGGAGAAAGTAGGTAACTTGTCACATTCATCTCCAAAGCCACCGGGGGAAATGTGTGTATTGTGGTAACATCTGACTGTATTTCTGCATAATGAAGCCAGCTGAGGCCAATGTAATATTGCTGTGCTGTGGAACTTTAACTAACCAGATGGTGAATGATTATGATACTTGCATTGTACATGGCTACAGCTCACGTAGGCCCTGTGTGTGTGTGTCTGTCTGTGTGTGTGTGTGTGTGTGTGTGTGTGTGTGTGTGTGTGTGTGTGAGTGTGTCTGTGTGTGTGTGTTTGGTTGTGGGGGTCGACACAGTGCAACGGAGTGCACTCTTTGGGAAGCAAAGCCACTGAGACATTCAAGAACATGGTGGTGCAATTTTAGCAAGTTGACTGTAAGTATGTGTGTGCGTTTGTGTGTGTGTGTGTTTGGATAAGAGTGTGTTGTTAGGTGGTTGGGCGGATGAGTTGAGGCCCGGAGGTTGTGGGCAGCTCTGCCCCAGCTGCAGGCCCCGTCCTAGGGGCTCATCACTGCTGGCTGACCCCCATCTGCTGGTGGTCAGGCCCTGGTTCCCCCTCCATGTCAGCGTGGTAATGCTCAAAACTGTCGTCTTCTAAGTCTGGAAGACCCAGCAGCTGACAGGGGGAGACGGAGAGGGTTGTGTTAGAGGCTGTGACATAAAGACGTGTGTATGTGTGTTAACAACATGAGTTAATGTCTCGTTTAAACAAACATTCGGTAGCAGGTGGACCATGATCCAAGGCCTCATATCAATGATTAGGTTCAACTCTTCAGTACAATATACTGTACTGGATGTATAGTATATTGTACTGAAGAGTTGGTACATTTACATTTACATTTACTCACATAGTGTGTTACTTTGAGCATGCTTTGTGTTAATACTTGTGTACTTTCACTTCAGTAAAATTCTGAACACGGTACCAGAGTATTACTACACTGTGGTATTGATACTTTCTGGAGTGGAGTTCTCCCACCAATAACAATCCCTGCAAATTCCCTTGATTAATCCTTAATTTACTAGAAACACTAAAGTATAGTAAATATACGGTTATAGCCAGTAGGCTGTTGCATAAAGATTGGCAACAAGGGGTTGGGGAAACAGCTGGCCTGGGTCGTACAGTAATAAACTCCACCCAACGGCACCTCTGGATGTCACTGATGAGCACGTTATACCTTGTTTGTTCAGCCGGTGTTAAAAAATTAGGTCAAAAAATTGACATCCTGTGATTTTATGGCGAGTAATGTGCCGGAGTGTTGCCACTGTGAGCCTGCAGGAAGTTACAGCCCCTTATTTTTTCTGTTATTGCTTATCTTGCCCCTGCCTTTGTTGCTGCTGTAACATGTAAATTTCCCCCGATGGGGAATCAATAAAGTCCATCTTATCTTAAAGTTAGTGATCAGGTAGGTAGATTTTGACACTTAAAGCTAGCTGTTTGCCTTTGTTCTCTTTATGTCTTTATGCTCAGCTAAGCTAAAAGGTTAACCCTACATCTGAATGCACGTATCCTAAAATTTCCACAGTTTCTTGATTGAGGTGCAAATTCATTGGACACATCAATGGATTTTAATAGATTAAGCATGGTTTAAAGGGTAAAACCCACACATTTCCATCAAATAGCCTGCAAGCCTGAATTTTCAAGTTAATGAAAAATGCATGTCTTTTCTAGTAAATTAAGTAATGGATAATTTGGTTGTTTCTTCAGGGAGTTTTGCCCCTTAAAGAGCTTTTAAGCCATGCTGATAATCCATATATAACCTACATATAACAATCCATTAATTTCTCCATTAAGTATCCTTTTAAAATTACATTAGCAGTACATTAAGTTCTTTGAATAGAGGTTTTGTGAAATTAAAACTACTCTTACATGTCAAATAGGCAACAGGCCTTGAATCATGTTCTGTATCCTTCTCATGTTTTGTGTCATTTGCCGATAAGCAAGCCAGCATTAAAATGTCAGAACTGTGGGTGGAGTTCGGCGTGTTTTGTCCGCACGCGAAAGAACAGAATGTATCAGGGTTGTAATAAACCCAGACAGACACAAGCAGAGGTCATTGCACTGTGGTTAATGCGGTGTGTTAAAAAGAAAACTGTGACTCCCAAGAGTGTCACTCTTTTGTTCCCTCACAGGCCTGAAGGACGTGAAGACCTTCTCCAGCACCTCCAGCAGAGTCTTCTTCCCGCAGGAGGAGATGTAGTCCTGGGCCAGCTGGAGGAAAGGAAGGCAGTCCTCACTCTCGCTCCACACGTGCTACACACACACACACAGACAAAGATCAGCAAATAGTCATGCAAGTTGGCAGCTCGCCCTCTGTACCAGGCGATGTAATACTGTCACACTTCCTCCACCGGTGTGGCCTCGTGTGGGCCGTATACTGACATTCAACTCTCAGGAATGATCAAGTAAATAAGTAAAGCTGGGTCAGGGGCAGCGCCGCACAGAAAAAAGCAATTAAACCAGATAAAGAGACTTACTGTATCTTCACGAACATGAGACAGACAACAGGAGAGACACTGGATAATAAAATACACAAAGTCCTGAATATTCACTACGGACAGTCAGACATCGCATGACTGTACACCAGCTCATTATGAAATGCTGGGCAAGTAGTCCAAGGTTATATAGGAGATAATGATGAATTCTTGAGAGCAGTGTGCTACCTAATATATTCATGGATTAGTGTCATATTATAATCAATAAGTTACCATTACTCTCTTTTTACAGAACAATATTGGTTACACACGGTCTGTTTTTCATTGGCCTCAAGTAAGCGCCGTTATTCAGGAGCTCTGTGTACACGTCGTTTTGCTGCCAAGATGGCTCTTTCTCACCAGAGAGCCTGTCTAGTCTGTGGGCATCGATTAATGTACAACCTGGTTTACACTCTACTTGTCTGGTGCATACCACTTAGTGCACTTATGGCCAATAAAACCATGTTAAGGAGCAGTAAATTGTAATTCCTTGACATTAGACATAAGATTTCAAGTTAGATCAAGATCAACTTCCTCATGAGTGCCACTTGTCGACTTGTCGACTCCCTGGATTGTTAGATCAACACCACTGCTTGGGGATGGCCATTGAGCAATTCTGCTTCACTTACTGTTAGTGTTGTTTAATTGGAGTCGAAAGGCCGTGTTGTTAGGTTATGTATTAGGCAATGCTATTAGGGGCGTCTGGCCAAGTGTGCAGAATGACCTGGAGGGAAAAGCCAGCGGGTGTTAAACAAAAGTAGATCATCTTAATGTGCAGGCAAGAGTCTTTGTCTGCTCAAGTTGGATTGTCCAGCATTTATGTATTTGATTATTTTTCAGTCAATTATACAATATGGACAATTTAAGGACTTTTTCTGTGGTTAAAATTGACCACAAAACCATAAAAACCATCCCCTAATTTATACCTTACAGGCTAATTTATACCTTACAGGCTAGTTTTTACCGTATACCCTGAAGGTCAACATGGATAAATGGGAAAATCAATGTTTTGTAACAAGGTAATTTTAATATATGCACAATTTAACTCAGTGGCATAAAAACCATCTCAGAATTTTCATCTTAATTGAAAAATTAAGGACCTCTTAAAAATGCTTTGATATATTACAATCTATGTATTAATTTATCAATTGTCGCCTTGAAAATGTCATTAAAAGCAGCTTACTTTCATCATTATCAATACATGAATCAATGAAATGTTGAAGGAAAAAGCAACGGGCTGCAGGTTTCATAATGTGCACTGGGGACACGGCTTCATTTAAGCATTTTAAGAGGGTGAGAATCAAGTGAATCAGGCTGGGGAGAAAAAATAAAATGACAAAGTGGTAGATGGGTCTAATATTGAGTCCTCTGGCTAAAACTGCTCAAAGATGGTCGTTCCAGTTTGACACTGATGGATGGGCTCTCACTTGAGGGTGTGCCTCCTCTGCACCCGTAAAAACCTCATTTTTCAGCAGATCTCAACCAGCAAATCCACTCGCTCTTGTTTCGCAGCAGCTGTACACTGTATCATATAACCGATATAACAGAAAGCTGCTAAAATGAAGCCTGAGGGAAATTACTGAGCTGGAGACAGTGATGTTCAGCTGCACTGTTATTATGGTGGAACTGATCTCACAGTGCCCTCTAGTGAAATGACGGGCCAATGATGCTCAGTTCTGAAGAAAAAACAAGATAAACTGAGGAGAGAAGTGTGTGTGTGTGTGTGTGTGTGTGTGTGTGTGTGTGTGTGTGTGTGTGTGTGTGTGTGTGTGTGTGTGTGTGTGTGTGTGTGTGTGTCAGTGTGTCAGTGTGTGTGTCAGTGTGTGTGAGTGTGTCAGTGTGTGTGTCAGTGTGTGTGAGTGTGAGAGAGAGAGAGAGAGAGAGAGAGAGAATGTGAGACACCCTGCTGATAGCTGTATTGATCGAGCAAGGGTAACTAGATCTCAGGAGTCCTGCAGAGAGAGGGTTATTCTTGCTGATTTGAGAGTGCAAAGCCGACAGAGAAGTGTGTGTGTGTGTGTGTGTGTGTGTGTGTGTCCGTGGGTGTTCTGTCTGCAGCAGCTCACATGCATTAGCCTGAAATGGGAGTTGGCACTGAGAGATGACAACTAACCACATGATGTATTTATGTTACTGTATCTTTTCTGTATTTAACCTGCTGCTATTCTCTTTCTCTGCAAACATGTTCTCAGTAAGATGATTTGATCATGCAAGGAGCTGGATTTGTATTCATCTTCCACCAGCGGCCACAGAAAGCCCCTGCTTCAGCGGTGCTGCTCTGCTGTCTGTGGGACAGACCAGGCGAGGCCTGCTAACACACACACAATCACACACACACACACACACACACACACACAGGCACGGTCATTGTGACATAACGTGTTATTGACTGAACAGACGCCCTGGCTCCTGGGTCATCTCCATCTGCTCCCCGCCCCGTTAGCCCCTGTCACTGAGCAGGAGGAGGGAGCAGGGCGGGTCTGGCCTCAGGAGCTGCAGGGATCACAACAGCACCACCGCACCACACTGGTTCAGGATAGAGATGGTGAGCTGTGGAAAGACTCCTGTCTCTAGTCTCTAGTTGATCAGCTTACAAATAATCAGTGATAGTACCACTGAAGACCCTAAGCTCATATCATCTATTGTGCCTGGGGTTTGGGGGATTTCAGTTTAACAGTTATAGAAAAATTACACATAGTGAGATTCTGGCGTTGCTTAGGACCTTTAAATGTGGCTGTTTTAGGGAGAAATTCTATTTGATAAAAGTAACATGAAGAGATGTGGTATTCCTCCACCATCCAGTCTGGAGAATTCTCCAAAATGTCATTTAGACATCATGTGAGCAGATGTCTATTTAAATTTGCAGACTTTATTTGTGTCTCTGCAAATATTTTTATAACACTGGGGTATAAATTGTACTCAACCCTGGATCTGAGCAGAAAACTGGTCAATAAACCCTTTAAAACAAAGACATAAAAATGCCTTTATATATTTAATGGTTATTTGTATAGGGACGTTTGTAGCATACGACAGTGCCTCACACCACAGCATTTATAGCCTATGTTAATTCGGAACGCCCAGCCTTTGATGGGCCTTTTAAAATGCACAAGTCTTTTGTTAATTATGTACTGTATGTACTGCAGAACATCGACCTCACCAATCAAATAAGTAAGTGGATAAACTAGAGAGATTTATTTGCACACTTGTCTGGTGTAAAATCTGGGTTCAAGCTTTTTGGCAGAAAGCTCTGGCCTTCATGGCTACAAAAAAAGACAATGTCATGGAACTTGTCACTTGTTAGTTGTCCACGTATGTCCACAAATGTATTTCCTATTGTTCATTTAATGCTTTGTGTTCCAAGTGCAGCACAGTGGCCTGCAGGGCTTTTATTTTGAAAGTTATAGGCCTCATGTATTCAACATGGCCAGCCTGATGGTGCTGTGGTTCAGAGGGTTATAGCAGTTGATTATGGTGGAGGGGGGAGAGGACCATCGACAAAGGGGGTTGGGAGTGTGCACCCAAACTGAAATGACGTCACCCCCTCCACTCCTCTCCTGTGTCCATCAGCTGGAAAACCGGGACCAACCGGGGCACACCCACCTCCAACCCAGCCTCGACACACCTACTAGAGCGCACACACACACACACACACACACACACACACACACACACACACACATACACAGTGTAAGGCCCTGCAGAGGCTCACTCACGAAACTGTCGGTGCCGCCGGGACACAGCACGTAGAAGGAGACGCCGGGCTCTGCGTAAAAGTCCAGCCGCCTCTCGTCGTCCTCCTCGGCGAAGATGAGGTCGAACGGGTTACCGGAGCACCACTTCTCCGCCGCCTCCACCAGATGCTTGAACTCCATCCTCTGTTATCCGGTCTGCGGTGTCCCTGGCTCCGGAGCTTGATGTCGATCTCTGTGGCCGTCGCGGCGATGATGCTCAAGACACAAAAAACAGCTGATCGGACAGCAGCATCAGCAGCCTCCACTACCGCATCTCCTCTAGAGCACCGTGTGCATGGCCCGGGAAGAGAGATAACGCTGCTGGTGCATAGAGCCTACCGGGTCTGCTGCTCATCCGCTCTCAAAGCCCCATTCCTCTCTTCCTCCCCACGTTATGAAATCAGCCCGTCGGTCGCATGCATGCATACGCAGGAGGACGCTGGAAAAAACGCGATGACGAACAGTGAAGCCGGGCAGCCGTCCATATCTGAGGCTCTGTGTGGGCCCACTCCCAAGGCAAAACTACTGTATCATTTCAGCCTGCTGACAGCATGCAGGGCAATATATAAGCTGCCATGGAGAATCACTGTGTGGGAATGTTTATGTGGGTTTGCACACAGTACATATGTGAGGACCACACAATGGTCATCATGAACTACAAATGAAGCCTAAGGACAAATACTGCTATGAAATATATTTGTACACGAATGAGTCATTCAAGTATTAGTTCACCCAAATCACACAAGTAAAAAAACATGTTATACAGAAATCCTCATTGGGTTAAACATAATCCTCATTGGGTAGTGCTGGTCTTACTGTCTGAGAATGAGTAGGTCTAAACTTTAAACTGCAGTAGTTTAATAATAGCAACAACTTGAATAATGATAATAACGGCAATAATAATGATGATGATGATGATGGTAATAATAATATTAATTATAATGATAATAATAATCGTCATCATCATCATCATCATCATCACTGTTTAAATGCCCATAATATCACTTCACCTGGGGCTGTAAAACCACTGGTCAACCACTGGTCAACACCCCCCCCCAAGTCTGCCCCCTCCCCCCCCTGCTCCCCGGAGGCCTCACCACCAGAGGGCAGATGACACCAACTCTCAATCTCCGTCTGGAGCTCAGTCAAGCTCGCAATAAGTAGCTCTAATAAGACCGGAAAATGTAATATAAAAAGCTAAAAATAAAGGCATCATTTTGGTAAAATGGGTTGAATCGGAGATCAAAATAAAAAAAAACGTGTCATAAAAGCCAGATTAAGCTCATTACAGTTTTAGACCAACAGGATAAATGTGGGCTAAAGTCACTCATGTTGTATAAAGGATCACATAAAATCAGCTTGATTACATTAGATGGAAGATAGCCGATAAAAACACGCCTTGTAAAGTAAGACGCCAGCAAAAAAATGTTCCTCAAAGCATTAATTGTTTGATAAGGTTCTTTGATATGATATAAACTTAAAGCAGACTGCTCCACCGAGTGGGCTTTATTTTGAAAGTCAAAACCAGAAGTAGTCTTATTGGCCACTCTGGTGAGTTTAACACTTTCTCTTCCACAGTCCGTCTGCCGTCGGTCCCTGGGGTTGTGGTCCTCTACAGTGTGTGGAGGATCGTCCCCGCGGTCAGACGCGCTTCACCCCTCAGCCGGAAACCTCAGAGAGCCCGAAGCATGAAACGTGCTCTGCGTAAAGGTTAGTGAGGGCGGATCACTGCCCGACTCCCCTGCTGTCCAGCACCCCGGGGTCGGTCGCGCTTTGTTTGCGGTGAAGACCCAGAAAATCTCCAGATATCCTGAAAATGGATCCTTTACAAAATGGGAATAATTGTGAGGAAGACTCTCAATGTGCTGAGGAGGAAGAGGAGGTGGATCCAAGAATCCAGGTGAGATTTTGAATCCATATTTTAATAGATCCAGATGTTATCACCAGTGAAAGTGACATTGAGGTGACACTGGGGAGCCCAATGACAAGAACTGTCAGGTTGTGTGGCATAAAAACATGTTGACCTCACATACAGTGTAAAAACACGCATAGCCAGTAAAATCCAGTCACATGTGGAATGGCACTACTTCGTTTATTATAATGCTGCTATTTAGCAATTGCAGGTCCTCTTTAAATAAGTGTTAACTGAATGGGCTTTCTAGGCATGCCATCAATTGTGGTCATCATGGTGCTCATAAATAGATTTAAGAGTATTTGTCCCTTTAAGGCTTTCTCAGAACACACACACACACACACACACACACACAGAGAGAGAGAGAGAGAGAGGGCTGCATGCTCAGTAATTTGGTCAACAGAAGTCACAGTTTAGCCTCCAGATACACAATCTGTGTTAAGCCTACTCCTCCCCTCACTCTGTCTCTCCCTCTCTCTCTCTGTCTCTTCATGCATGCCATGTTTTCTGTAAACAGGGAGAACTGGAGAAGTTAAACCAGTCCACGGATGACATTAACCGCTGGGAGAGCGAGCTGGAGGTGAGACCCGTCACCAGCCGTGGCTGAGCTGCAAAAACACACCCAGCTCAAGGAGCCGTTAAGTCTTCACACTTAAAATCTAATGTTTTACTCTGAACTATCTGCACCGTGAGACAATTCATCTCATCTCCAGTACAGTTTCATGTGTTCCAGGAATTTTTCCTAGCAACAAGGCACAGAAAACAGTAGCAGGAGCTGCTTTTGAGGGAAAATGTGGAAAAACTGAAGCAGCAGCTGTCACTCCCATTTAATAACACCGTATGAAGTCTTTGTGCTACAAGAGGCAAAAATGAACTGAGTGTTTAAATATAATATTTGAATGGCACATTTGGAGCAATCTAAATCCCAAGTGAGGTGCTCTCCTCCTTTCCTCAGCCTTCCTTTTAACAAACACACCAAACACTTTTAAAAAGGAAAAAGGCAGTAAAAAGCAGCGAGGAACAGAACAAAGACGGATGGTAGGTAAATGGTTTTAAATGTGTGCTTGGAGGGTTACTGCTCAGCAAAAGTAAAAACATTCCAGAGACAGGCCACAGTTTTTCTTTTCCTCAAAGTAGGCCTCTTCTGCTTCTCATTAGACCTTCATTCACGTCCGAACACCGAGAGCCAGTGCTGGAATGATTATAACAACAGGCAGAGAGGCTGAGGGAGAAGCCAGGGCTGTGTATACACACATCTAAGTGTTGGAACCGTCGTTATATACTGCTTAAATCATCGTTTCAAGCTAAAGGTAATCATTATAGATCCTGGTTATTTTTGCACATCTGGGATGAAGGGACTTTTTGGGAAAATGTAAATTTTTTCCACTCCTTTGGCAATATTTTCACGCAACAGTTGTGTCAGTAGAGTTCCTGATACAAATATATACATAGACATAAGCAAACAGATAAAAAGAAAGAAGGCCATTCATCGTGAGGCAGAATGAAAGTCGGGAGCTGAAGAATGTGAAAAGTGCCACAGGCAGGCTGCAGGCGGCTTTCCTGCACAGTCTGGAGTTGATTAAGGACGATGTGCGGTAGATTCAGAGGATTCGGGAGGAGCTGAGGCAGCGAGGTTAAATCCAGGCTCAGATACAAGGTTCTCTACTCTGCCAGCGTAACTGTAAACCTCTCATGGCCTGGCAGAGATATAAGATTGTGATTTACCTTATACCTCACTGGCTGCGTGCTGTGTCACTATTTCTCTGCAGGAACAGGAAGTCAGGAAGCATAATGATGTCACAGGAATCAGGTTTCCTGTAGCGCCCTCTCCCTTTTCTCTTTTTTACCCTAACATCAGTTTTATGAACAGGATGCAGGTGTGGCTGCCTCTCAAACTCCCACACAAGAGACACAACTGCACACACACACACACACACACAGACAGGTGGCCTGCCTCAGTAATTCTGTTTTATAGATTAGCTGATGACAGACCTCATCTAGGAATAACAAGTCTACTGTCACAGTCCCACCTTTGGCCTTATGCAAGAAGGTGCACACAGACACACACACACAGCTGTTGTCACGCATGTTATATCATTGCACACAAACAGTCACGATTTCACCACCAAAGAATGTACATAAGGAGCAATTGGAACAAAGGACAAAACTGACATACAGCTGCAGTGTACATGAATGCACGTGCTTAAACTAAAAAACTGATTTTCAGCTTCTATTTAAATGGTTTGACCTTGACATTGTCGAAGTGCCTCGAGCTATAGACTATAACAACACAGAGTCTACAGCCATGTCAGCATCTCTGTGAAGCTGCACTTGGACGCAGCTGTAATGTGATGTTTCGCAGGAATGCTAATTTAGCATGCAAAGATTTGCAAATTAGCACTCAACACACATCTGAGGCTGATGAGAGTGTCATTCATTCAATACCGCAAGAATACCACACTGCAGTCATGGCTAAAAATTGTTCTGCATCCTCATGGCAATGTCTCACTGTGATTGTCAAGTTTAAAAGAGTGTGTGTGTGTGTGTGTGTGTGTGTGTGTGTGTGTGCGTTTGTATGTGTAGGACTGTCGTCAGCGGTTTCGTGCGGTGCTGGTGGAAGCAACAGTGAAACTGGATGAGCAGGTGAAGAGGATTGGACGAGCTGTGGATGACTCAAAACCATACTGGGAAGCTCGCAAAGTAGCAAGACAGGTACACACACACTATTCACGCACACACACACACACACACTCACAGAAGAGAGCTGGACTGACTCCGAGATCGGCAAACAGAGAGTGTGAGGGCAGGTTTACTGCGGATTAGTGATGAGAAGTTTAAAGAGCTCAGCTTATATCTACTTAAAGGAGCACGGTCACGTGAATTCTATTTTTAAACTTGTCGTGCGCACACACACGCACGCACACACACACACAGCTCAGTAATGAAATTCTGAGCTGCACTGAAACTGCTAGACTTGCCATAATTTTGCTAATCTTGTTTACTCCCTTTGCTGCATCTTAGAGGTCTCTGTGTTTTCATGCTTGATGCAAATAGATCCTAAGTAGGCTGTCCTCCCCGATGGCTAGCGCACTGATTTGTGCTGTTCCCTCTCCAGGGGGTCGTGTCCTTTACTGTCTAATTGCTCTCGCCTGTTGAGGCTTTCATTTGATTGGATAGCACCAGAAATTTAGAGTCCAGCGCAGTCCTCCTCTCAACCAGTACAGAAGAAGCTTATGAGTCATTCATCAGCAGGCTGACGTTTGTGTGTCAGAGCTGAGCTGTCAAACTGAAATAGACTGTGTGTGTGTGTGTGTGTGTGTGTGTCCTTGCTTATCTCTGCTGCAAAATGACAAACTACCTGCCAGTGGCATCTGCCTATGACAGGAACACGTGAGAGTCAGGGATTACTGGGAGGTTTTGAATTTTGATGGGACCTGTGTTCACGTGGAAGGAGCAGAGGACCTTCCTAGCTTTGTGTATGTGTATGTATGTATGTGTGTGTGTGTGTGTGTGTGTGTGTGTGTGTGTGTGTGTGTGTGTGTGTGTGTGTGTGTGTGTGTGTGTGTGTGTGTTTGTATGATCAAGAGGATTCAATAGCCAAAGCCGATGAAGGCCTCGGGTTAAACTAGCGTGTTGTCTGGTAATGATTTATGGATGAATATTTAATATTTAATACATGACCTATTTTAGAGGGATTCACATGCTTACCCTCACTGACCCTCCCTACTGGAAAACACACACACACACGATAATGCACCTACCCCCTCCTATAAGTCAGCTTCAGCCCCCAACCCCCCATGTTTTCCCCACTACATTCCAGCAGACTGGGGGGCGGTGTATAGGAATTTGCCTGTACTGTCCTATCTTTTGTCCTTTTTACCCAGCATTCTCTTCTGCACCACTGCCTGTCTATCTGGCTGTCTGTCTCCCGTACGCCTCTCTCCCTCTCTGTTCCAGTCACCTCTGTCTACCGCTTCACCCTCTATCTTGCACATCCCAAAAGCTGTAAGTGGGATGTGGAAGACAAAGGTGTCAGACGTGATGACAGTGTCTGACACATGAATTATACACGAGTCATGTGCACAGTTACACAAACACACACACACACACACATACAGTACACGCACATGACAAAAAACCCCGCCCTTTAGTAGGATGATATTAACAGGCATCATGCATACACGAGGTGACAGCATGTCATGGTATTTCAGAGCAAAACCGCTGTATTGTTTGCCTTACAGACAGTCGGATATTGTGGGCTCCGTGGCATCAAGTTAATTAACTGATAACAATGCTCATCATTTGTGTGCTTTCCCGTGCTCAGCAGGCTTTTGTGCCTTGAAGATAGCTCAAATTGTATCCTCCACTTTTGCTGCATGTTGCTCACCAGGGTGCTGAAGATTAGCCATTTGTTCAAGTCTTTTTTGCAAAAGTAAAGAAATGCAGAGCCTCACGTAGTCACTTTGTTTAGTGAGCTTATATACTGACAACACTATGAATAGATGCTAAGCCTGCATGAGAAAGGAAGTGTGCTGTTGGTGGTTCCAGGAAGTGCTGTGAAGGATGGCTTCTTATCTCCAGCTTGATAAGGACCATTGATGGGTAAAGTCTCAGTTCCTCGTCTGTTTCTCGCTCATGGTTTCTCCTCATCAAATATCCTTCATCTTCCTTCTGCTCTGCCTGCACCCCACCCCCCCCCCCCACCCCCTCCTCCAAGCCTGGGAAATGGGTCACGATGAGGGACAAAGCGGAGGGCTTCATCTCAGACAGTCAAACTAACAGATTACACGCGAAGAGCGACTGCAATCTTCCCACTCCCTTCCCCTATCTCTTCACCTTCTCGAAGGGCCTTGACGTCCCGAGATACCGTATTGAACGGCTGCAACGCTCAGACAGCACCCACACAAAACGTGGATCTAGATTTTTCTGCAAGTTCTGTGAGACGAAGCAGACCTCTGCTTGCTCACGTCACTGTCAGGAGCCTTTATCATAAACATGGCTGCCAGTGCCAGGGGGGTCATGTTACAGGGGTTAATGTAACAGAAAGTCAGGGAAGCCTGTGAGAAAAAATGTGTAACAGCTGAGGGAACTACACTGACCTATTAGAGGCATGTTGTGTTAAAGCTGTAAAATGTGATGAACAAGAATGCTCACCCAGCTCTGCTGTTCACCTCAACTCTCGGAGCATTTTAGCAAATTTAGCAATTTAAGCTCAGTGGTTTAGTTTTACATTCTGCAATTTTACTGTCTTCATTCTCACTGCTCTCATTTGTAGACTCGTTTGTAGACAAAGCACATAGCAGCAAAAAGCAATGCTCCGTTGAACCCACTAGCCTAAATTCATCTGTTTAGGCAATCACAGTTGGCAGCTAACTATGGAACATAGTAGCACTTTGCAGGTAAAGAGTCAGATATTTCCTTCAGGAGTTGGTGGAGATCAAAACAGAGCTAAAAGGAGAGTGAATATTGGACTTACAGAAAATACGACTCTAGATAAATGCTAAAGTAGCCCTCCTTTACTCGTCCACTATAATAACTTTATGAAGTGATATTATGTCAATGTTGCGTTTATTGCATTTTTGTGGTCCATAAGCAGCCAAAAATCATCATATGTAGGTTTAATTAAATATGTGAAAGTATAGTATAGTAAAGTATTAGCATGCGCTAATATCTACTATAGACAGAGAGCATTTGACACAACCCCTCTTTTTACCCAGTGGATAATGTATAAAATCCCTTAGATTTCAGATGTCTAATGCACACAGTGAATAAAGGCTTATCGTTATTGATTATAACAACTCAATATGCACCTTTTGTAAAAATAAAACATCCATTAGCAAAGTAAAGTAAATAAGCTCAGTCAAGGCTTCTTTCCTGTCATCTATTGATTTTGGGGAACTGCTGCATTTATGTTTAAAACTGAAATTCTCTATAGTTCTTCTCCTTCTATAATTATAATTGGGTGGCTTTATTTCATATTTTAAAATGGCCATTTAACTGCAACAATGGTGTACAATAATCCATTCAAAATGCTCAAGGATAGAAACACAAACTGGGCCAGCAAGTTGGTTTCCATTGTAGCATACAGTCAATACAAACGGACAATACGGTTAAAACAGGACAAGGGGCACACTGACAGACTTACAGGGTATGTTATAACATGTCAAAGGGTTACACAAATGATTTCCCGTCAGTTTGAAGGGAAATGTGTGCTGTTAAACTGTTGCACTGAACAAAATGTACTCTAGCCCCATAAAACTGGAGGAAAAGTATCAGTGGGACAGTCTGTTGTTACATAATTTTGGATATCTCGGATGTACGTACAATCATTAAGCCAGATAACTTGGAGCAGAATTGTTCACAGATATGTTTGCTGTGACCTTTACTCCAACCACTTGTGTCTCTTAAAAGGAAAATCTGCACTACAGGGTTTCATGACATTCATAACTACCCAGCTAACCTACTTTCCTTGATTGTTATTATTTTTATTGAACAAAATCTGATTAGTTACTGCAACTGCTTAGTCTTGGTCTTCAGCCAGTACCCTGACCTTTAAGTCACGCCTGTCAGAGTGGGGAGTGGGTCCAAATATGTTCAGCGTGATGGGAATAATCCTCCCATTGACTGTGGCTGTGGGCAGGAGGATCCCACTGACAACGTGTCAGATTTTCTTAGTGACAAAGCTTCAGTTTGTCCATCGGATCAAGGCGCGATTGTCTTTCTGTGCGTGCGTTGCAAAAACTCTTCGTCCCTTTATGGCTGTCAGGAGGAATCGACTGTGGCTCCTTCAGAGGAAATATAGGTCATGAAATATACGCTGACACACACTGAAAGCAGCACAAGGACCACTTCTGCACTCATGCCATGTAAAAACAAACGCCAGTCAAAATTTATTACTAAAAAGGGAATGTTAACTAGTTTGAAGCTGTCATGATGCTATGATTTAAGCTTTATCAGCTTTTTCACACTTGCAAAATCCCAGTCTATATCAAAACCCTGAGCTATAATTTTAACCACTTGAAAGCCGATGTAAGTCGTGTTTTCAAGCTGCCTTTGAGGTGATCATAAGTACCCCTCTCTCTCTGAACTCCAGGCCCAGATTGAAGCCCAAAAGGCCACTCAGGAGTTCCAGCGGGCGGTGGAGATCCTGCGGGCAGCCAAGGAGACCATCGCCCTGGCTGAGGAGAGGCTGCTGGAGGAGGACAGCCGTCAGTTTGACTCCGCCTGGCAGGAAATGCTCAACCATGCCACACAGAGGGTACGAACATGATGCAAGACAGCTGAAAAAAACTGAAAAGTTCCATCCTAACAAGTAATTTGTGGTTGAGGGCGAGGTTTAGACCGCTACTGACAGAGGAGATTGAAAAAGTGGGAGTATGTATGTATGTATACATACATATCTTTGTCTTTTCTACCGTTAAAATAAACCTTCCTTGATTGTTCCAGGTGATGGAGGCCGAGCAGGCGAGGACACGCAGTGAGGCTGAGCACCGGAAAACGGCAGCCAATTACAACTCCTGCATCAGCCACATGAGGCAGTTAGAGAAGAAACTCAAACGCTCCATCAACAAATCCAGGTCTGTGCCTTTGTTTCCTTTTCTTCTCCCCCCGCTTGGGCCTCTCTGTGTGCGAGTGTGTGTGTGTGTGTGTGTGTGTGTGTGAGAAAGAGGGGCTACGTTTATGTCATCTGATGCAATCCAGATGTTTCATGTGTTGGTTGTGCAGTGTTGGGGTGTGCTCCTTTGTAAGAGCCAAGGAATGTGACGGCTCACAGAGGAGTGTTATTCTTCCAGCAGTTTCCCCAGTGACAGATGGCAAAGTTTCTCCCTCCCTCTCTCTCACTTTTCCTTCTTTTTCTCCCCCTGTAGGCCGTATTTTGAACTGAAAGCCAAGTATTATCTACAACTCGAGGTATGTTTGCAAGCAGGCTAACTACTCAAAGATAACACACTTTTAGCCAAAGCAGTTGCAGTTTATGCATTTTTAGCAACGCTAATGTTGGTTGGTCAGTCAGTTGGTCCTAACTTTGGTAGCTTTTAACACCAAAATGTTATTCTCATAAACCAAATTATATATTTTGGTTTATGACCAAATGCCTGCAAAGCTAATGGCACTCCCATCAGCCTCAGCTGTACTTTCTTTAGTGTTAATTACAAATGTTAGCATGCAAAATATTAGCATGTTCGTCAATGCATGTTTGTCATTGTGAGCATGTTTGATTTCTCATAGCAACTGAAGCGTCTTGTGGATGAGCGTCAGGCCAAACTTGTGATTGCTAAGGCCGAGTACCGCACAGCGCTACGCAACCTAGAGAGCATCTCCGAAGAGATCCATGCCCAGCGACGCTCCCTCACCATGGGAACCAGGGAGCAGGGTGTTGGTGCAGAGGGAGATGGAGGCAACGAGGACATCGCCAACTTCAAGATGGAGTCAGACGGTCTGTCGAGTAAGTACAGCTGAAGCTCAGAAATGGTCATCCCCTTCATCCGTCCACACAATGAGTGTTTTCTGTTAGTTTTGTTGGTGAATCCGCGTGTCTGCATGTTTAATGTTCATATCTGTGTGTATGTGTGTGTTTCAGTGGTGTCCGTATCAATTGACGAAGAGGGCAGTCACAGTAGCAGCTCAGAGGAGGACGCCGACACTCATTCCACCTCCTCACCTCGAGCCACGCCTTCCTCACCTTCCTCACCTTCCTCACCCTCCTCCCATCCTTCCACCTCTGCCTCCACCCCCTTGGACATGCCATGCCCTTACCCCTCCACCTCCTTCTGCACCCCCTGTTCCTACCTCTCCTCCTCTCCCTCCTCCCCCATCCTCTCCACCTCTTGTCCCGGTGGCCTGGAGTCAGTGAGCCCTTGTAGCTCTCATGACCCAGACTCAGTGTGCGGTTCTGGGCACGCCTCACCTCTCCTGGGCCATCGTAGCCAGTGCAGTGGAGCTTCCTCTCCAGACTGTGACCAGGAGAGAGGTGTGTGTTCATCACATTAATGTCCAGACGTGTGTTAACTCCTGATGTGATCTTTTATCTTATATGTTGAAGTTTTGTATTCGCAAAGTGGCGTATTAAAGAAATACTTCAACATGTTTTTAGATATGCTCGGAATAAAAGCTTGATGAAGCGTTTCAGTGCTATCCACAGTCTTTCTCAACAGACATTTAAAATCACATTCCAAAGGAATCACATGACACTAGATGTGAGACAAATGTTGCAGAGGACCTTAGATGATGTAGATGTAGGATACTATTGTCATAGTTTTATAAAATGTAGGAATTTGTAGGAGAATTAAATGTAATAGTAAAGAAATTGTTGTGATCCACACAACAGTGAACAAGAGTGGAACGCAGTCACACAGTTCTTCTTCTTCTTCTTCTACTTCTTTTCCTGCTTTTATTATTCAGTGGCAGTTGGCAAACAGCTTTTAGGTGCATTACTGCATTACCCTCTGGACTGGAATGTGGATCAGACTAGTTACTATACATTAAATTCTCCTATTAATTACTTTATTTTAATTTATATTAATTCCTGCATCACGTGATTCCTTTGGAGTGCTGGATCTCTTCATCAAACTTTTATTCCTAATTGTTTATTCCTAACTTTTATTCCATAATTATTGTTCATATGTTGTCAGTCATTGATGCTCCACTTCAGTCATTGTAAGTGGGTGTGTCTTTATTGCAAATTCAGATGTAGAAACTTTCATTGCCAAGAACGGTTTAAGTAACATTAAGACATTACTCACAGGATTTAGTCTGGGTTTGTCGAATATGGTATTTTGCATATTTTGAAGGTCATCAACAGCATTGCAAACCTTGAAATGACAACCGTTAGTACAAAAAATAATAATTTGTTTGTCTGCGCTCTATCAACTCTTCCCATATCCCACTAGGGTAATACTGATAAGGTTTTTTAAATTGTGTAATATTTGAAAAACACAGCATCATCATACTAGCACCATATCCATCATATTAGAGGTGGATGACATTGACTGGAAAGTGTTTTGTTATCAAGCAGTAAAGACACATTAGTGTTTCCTTGGTTAACTTGAACCTGCAGATAAATTCACCACTGTGTGCTTTCTGTTCTTGCGTGCTTTGTAGGTGACAGAGCAGAGGGAGCAGAGGCGTCGCTGGAAGCAGGTTTGAACAAGCTAACCTTGACTGTAGCACAAAAACAAGAGGAGGACTCCGGGGATGAACAAGACCCCCATTACATTAACCCTGAAATATCCTCTCCCAGCACGGCCACTGCCATTCTGCTACTCAACAGTGTCTAATGAACGTTGTCTTACTTTAAACACTCACCGTGCCCAGCTTCAAGCCTCAAACTGGACTCTGTGGCAGGAGGTATGGAGCAGGATGGGATGAAGCGCACAACACTCGCTCCAACCAACCTGATATTATGTCCCCATATTGTCTAAGCATCAGATGGTGTCATATTAAAGGTGCTATACGTAGCGTATTTGAACACCAGTACATCATCGTCAAATAAATCGTGAACGCATGTGGATGTGTTGTAAACAACGGAGAGCAGGGACAGACTAATTAGTGCTCGTGTTGTACAAAAGACTACATTTCCCATAAACCTTCTAGCTTCCTGTTGTAAAGAGGATGTTGCTTGTTGCCACTGATCTGATCTCACTCGCTCTGTTTCTGCTAACAGACACCCACGTCCATTGTGCCATAAAGACATTTGTGTTGTACAGCAGTATGGCAAATTTTCTCTCTTTTCACATATTGAAGAGGCTGTCACTCCTCTCAGCAATGGTGTAACTTGTCTGCAGCTTTATCGTTACGTGTCAAAGTTAAACATTTGTTCATGTTAATATGCTACAGTTGGCATCACTAAGAGACATTTTGTATTAATGTAAACATTGTTTTGGATCTGAATCTCCACATGAGGATCAAAATGGGACAAAATGAGGTGTCTTCGAGGTTGGATTGCGAATAGTTTGGAGGAAGCAGTACTCTGAGCACTAAACTAAAGAAGAGACTGTCTTCAGACGGGACTGGACCTTTGGGGACAGAAGTGGTCTTCCATTTGGATTTTTGAATGAGGGAGTGAATGTATTCTTGAGTGCAGCCCACACCATCTGAGGTGGTGGCGATACATGCGCGAATGATTTTTTTAAGTGTGTGTCTGTTGTGTTTTAGAGAAACGTTCAAATACTACCCGGTAGTACAGATATTCTATATTTATACCCCTGTATTCTTGTATATGAACAATGTTTTGTGGTTACTGTTGTTATTGTTTAACACAAAATAAGCAATAAACGTGTCGCACATAACAGATTATTTTTATATCAGTCTTCGCCAATGCCTGTTAGCACTTGTGTAGAAAAGAACTATACTCCTGGAAGTTAATGTTCCTCCCAGTACCGGTGCTGGGGGCCAACTGACCTGCATATTTTAGATGTTTCCCTGCTCCAACACACCTGATTCAACTGATCAGCTCATCATCAAGCTCTTCAGAAGCCTGGAAAACACTACTTTAAAGTTAAACTAACAGACTGCAGAAAGATCTTGTTAGCATTGATATCACACAGTCTCAACAACCAGTTTTGCTGAATCAGAATGGCTGCAGCTGAAGGAATTAGAGGCCTAAACCTGTGAAAACATGATATATTATTTGCTGTTGTGGAAAAAGGTCGGTTCAAAGTCTGAAACTCAAGATCACATATTCAAAGTGATGCACTGCAAGGTGCACAATAACAGCTACAGATAAGGAAGGGACAGCTTTAAAGTTTATGCATATGTAAAACAATTTGTCGGTTCAGCCTCACTTTAAATAAACTGTAGTTTGTTCAGTTTTTTCAGACTTCTTCATCCTCAACCTGGTTACAGCTCCTTAAAAACATTCAAGTCAAGTTCATGTCATGAATAATGGTGTTTATATCATTATTAGATTTTTTAAACATCAGTTTAAATATCAATAATAGTACGTTTTTCAAGTCCAGTATCAGTCGATATTATATATGATACTATCAGATCAACATCTGCAAAAGCCAAAATGGTGACAAAACAACCAAAAACAGTTAAATTCAGTCCTGTAGAATCAACATTTTTCCATTTGATCCTCGCATCATGATTACCATTAGCAGCCAGTTCCTAAAAAATCCCACAAAGTGATCTTTAGAAAATATCCTCTCCTGCTGACCCGTTTTCTCTTCCACTGTCTCTCAGCTGTTTCTGTGAACTAAACACACACACACACACACACACACACACACACTGAGCGTTTTTATGTCCTGCTGGCACCTCAGCTGTTGCCGTGTTATCTCATGACTCCAGTTAGTGCCCTGAGACTCAGACCTGACGGCACAGTTTGTAACTCTGTCTTCCCCTGCTTTCTTCCTTCTGCCTGTCTGCACAAGCTCCACAGGGCACACTGCCTTTCAGTTACGCTAAATCATGTGATTTCAATATGTGCCAGAATAGCAAGGTCTCACAGGGCAGATTTGTAACACTGGGCAATAATAACACAATGTTCTGTAAAATACTGACATCTAGTGCTGAGTTTGGGATTTGTCTGCACTCCAGAGGCTTTCAGAAGGAGCTTCAGACCATTAGAGATAAATGCATTCATGGTTTTAGTTAACTGACAACCACATGGTGCAACTATACAGTATGTGTTAACATATTGTATAATAGAACATAAAGGCAACATACACATTAAAAAGTAGAGATGTCACATAGGAGTTTTCTTTAATTCAAGTTTTATTTATTGTATTGCTCAAAACAGGAGAAATAAGAACCTTAAAGACCTCCTGGTGCGCACGTCATTTAACTCCGTCCAGACTACGTCACACAGACGATTTGTCATGTACAAGTACCTTGAAAATATACATTCAGGAATTGGCACTCCCATTTGGCAGTCCTTTTCGTTAGATACTTGTAATATAGTTTATGCGATCCTGTGCACTGTCTGCAAAAAGATCTATATAGGGGAAACGGGAAATAGTTTACGCACGAGAATGTATCAACACACACATCACATAAGGAAACATAATAAATCTACAGCGCTTTATGATCACTTTCAAGAACATAGTCTCAATGATCTGGTCTGTATGGGATTGGAAAGCGACAAAAACACAGAGACAGAAGAAAGAACGATACTGGATTAATTTATTACAAACAATAGAACCAACAGGACTGAATGAGATATTTTAACTGATGACTGATGACCTGATTTTATTGAACAGACTTTTTACTCTCCCAATTTTTTATCCCCTCTATAGGAAGACTTGGCCAATTTTAACACTCTATGAAATTTTCCCCTTCCTTTTCTCTCCTTTTTAAAGAATTATGAACTGTCTATATAACCTACATGATTAAATTATCTGCTTGTATCAATTTTGTACTTTAATTATGAATTTTGCATGCTCTATTTAACCCCCCCCTGTTTTTTAAATAATTGCATGAATTGTTTTCTCAATCAGGTTTTACCACTTTTTAAGCTGATTACTGTACAATGAATTACCAACACTTATCAGCGCAGCACTTAATTTTACTCAATTTTCATGTAGCATGACTATAATTCTATACCTTTTTAACCTTTTACTTTTCTAACTTAATTTATTTCACAGAGTGTATGGATTTACATTGCTATTGTCTTTTAATTATGATGGGATGGAGTATTTGCCTTTTAATAATCATGTCAAATCATACTACCTGGCGGGCGCATATTAGTTTCCCCCCCTTTTTTTCCCATCCTCTCTCTCCTTTTTTTCCCCCTTTTTTCTCCCCCTCCCCCCTTCTTTTTTTGCTCTCCCTCACATCAGCACATCACAAGTTATGTAACAGTCCAGACCCTCTTAAGAGACTTCGACATTGCTAGCTGTGCTACTGTCGTTTGGTGGGACTTGGGGCCACAAAAGCACAGGAACGTTTACACGGCCTAATGTCACTATTGCTGACTCTAACCCGTCCCCTCCCAGGGCCCCACCTCCCTCACTGTCCATCTTTCTATGCAGATTCTGCTTGAGCTCGACTATGATGTGACATGATGGCTGGATTCTACTTTATTTTCTTAGGCTCAGTTCTTTTTTCCTTTCTCCCTCATATTCCTTTCCCTTCCTTTTATCCATTCTTTCTATTTGTTAGTTTTGGTCTTCTTATTACATCTATTTTTCTCCCCTGACCCTTACCTTAACCTCCTCTCTTCCTGATTTCATCTGTTCTTTATCCTAACCTTAACCATCCCCCCCCCCCTTTTTTTCCCTCTTTCTTATCTAATCTATCCCTCTTCCCTAACCCTTACCTTAACCTTCTCCCTCCCTTGTTTCATCTCTGATTTAACCCAACCTTAACCTAATTTAACCCCCCCCTTTCTTCCTTTCTTCTTCTTCTTCATCTAATTTATCCCTCTCCCCCAACCCTTACCTTAACTCCTCTCTTCCTTCCCCCCCTTCCCTCTATTCTAACCTTAATCAGAACCCTCTTTCTTACCCCCCCCTTTTTTTCCAACTTTTAACCAACTTTTCCTAAATTTTTTCCCCATTATGTGCCATCCAACCAGAGATTTAACTAATCTCACCCAGTCACCATCTGTTGTTGTATATCTGACCGGTTTCTTTTTTCTAAACATAACCATTGCACCTGCTCATAATCATAATCACAATTTTCCTTTTCAGACACCTTGCTGGTCCATCAATAAAACTTCTCTTTATGAATTCCCTCCTTTTTGTTTAAACTCTATTCACACCCTCTCTCACCTAAAATAATAATTCTTTTGTTTAGGGAGGTACGGTGAAGGAGGAGGAAGGAGGGATACACATTAATTAAGTATCTTTTGTTACTCCTAAACAAGTTTTTTTATGATTCCTTTCTCTTAATTTTTCCCTCCTCCTTTTTTCCCCCCCTTTCTCCCTTATATTTTGTGGAACTGTATATAACCAAACAAGTGAGAGCAAAACATAATTTAACACTGTCCTGTGCCTGTACTTTTTATCATTCCTTTTATTAGGATTGCATAAGAATCCCCAACCCAACCCAACCCTAACCCTAACCTTTCATCGCTATCCCTAACCTCATCCTATTCTAACCTTAACCACTGTCTCCTCCACTTTCAACCCTCACCTCCATCCTTAATCCTAAACCACACCCCTATCCCCTAACCCCACCCACCCCTAATTTTAACCACTTTCTCCTTACGTCTAACTATAACCCCACCTAACCCCTCCCCCCACCCCCCTCCCCTGTGAGACAGGCCCCTCTGAGGCAGCCTGCCCCCCCTTCCCCCTCCCTCTATGTCTGTCTCTCATCCCTGTCTGGCCAGCCCCCCCTCCCCATGTTTGTCTGTGAACTATTTTCCTTTCTTTTAAATCCAGGCCCCCAGAGGGCAGCCTATGGACAGGGCAGCCCTGTGACCAGTGCACACCTGTACCTGTACCCTAAGCTCTCCCTCTCCATTACCCTTACCTTAACCACGCTCCTTTAATGCATGCCTAACCCCCTCCTCACTTGCCAAAAAACACTCTCCAGAATAGGCTCCTATCCACTCCAAATGGCCTCAAATGTGCTCCTAAACACTTTCTGGAAACACCTTTTTCCAAAAAACATGGTCAAATTTTCACTCATCAAAATTTATCCATCTTAAGTTCATAACTCGGCCTAGGAATGTCCCACAGACACCATTCAATTATGCCTAGAATCCCTCTAACTCAAGCTACATGACTCTATAATTTCAGCTCCATAGCACCTAATACTGCTGAGCTACTGGTCACTCACTTTTCAAAACACTCAGGTTAGAGTAGGCACCAATCCACTCCAAATGGCCTAAAACATGCTCCTGAACACTTTCTGGACACTCTTTTTTACAAAAAACACTTTTCACTTAAAATCAATCCATCTTAAGTTCATAACTTTGGCTAGGAATGTCACACAGACACCATTCAAGTATGCCTAGACTCACCCTAACCCAAGCTACTTGACTCTCTAATTTCAGCTCCATAGTGCCAACTACTGGTCACTCACTTTTCCAAAGGTAGTGTTTATTTACTTTTCCAGGCCTCCAATCAACTCCAAATGGCCTGAAACACGCTCCTAAACACTTTCTGGGGGAACTTTTTTCAAAAAAAAAAATTTTTACCTCACTCAACTCTATGGGGAATTTTCAAACGCCTATAACTTTACAACCTGCAAACCACTTCCGCCTGCCATAATTCGGCCCTTCTGAACACGCCAGGCTTGGTCCCGTCTCTCTACGACCTTCCGTTCCGGAGATACAACAAAAATAACGTTTTTTTCGCTACTTACGCCCACTTCCCGACGTCACAGCGACTCGGGGGTCCCACCCATTGAAAGACAGCCAATGAAAATGGGGGGGGTAGGAAAAACTTCAACTCTCTAGCTCAAAAGGTTCTTCAGTTATCACCCAACAAGAGGACCATCAAATTGATGATCGTGGTTATTACCCCCCTTACCTAACCCTAACCCTAACCCTAACCCAATCCCCCCTCTATGCCTAACCTCAACCCCTCCTAACCCCTCCCCCCACCCCCCACCCCTGTGAAGACCCAGAACCTAACCTCAGCCCGTGCCCAGGGCGGCCTCCAGCTGCTCCCCTCCTGCCATCCCCCCGGGCACGACTTCCTTCCTGGGGGAGAGGACTGAGAGAGGCACAAGCACCAGCACCACTATAAATTCCCATCCATATATAAAAAAATATATAAACATAAGTGAAAACTTATGTTCCATAAAATATATACACACCTGAGAGGCCATAGGAACTCCGCACCAATAGGGGGCGGAAGGGGGCACAGGCTGTGGTATCCTACAAAGGAAATAACAACAAAATGGGAGGGGAAAAAAGGACCAATGGGAAAGCTGACCTATCAGAAGCATTCCCTCCAATTTTAAAATTTAAACCCCCAGTGGTGCTGGGGCTCTCCCTTGTGTGTTTTCTCTGAAGAAGCCGATGTAGGCGAAACGTCAGAAAACCTTTTTTATCTTTCTTTTAAATTGTTTTTACACGGTTTTTAATGGTTCTTTTATGAGTGAGTTTTTCTATGGAATGGCCTAGCTTCCTCTTTTATTGTTCTTATGTGGCCCTTTAACGGCCAAGGAATAAGACTTACTGAGGACTAAGATCCAGGACTGCTTCATTCCTCCCCTCCAACTGGATCCTCCCAATAAAACTTCTACAAACAACAAGAACTCCAGGTAAGGCATCTACCAAATCAGGATCAAAGAGTGTGTACACATGAAGATCAACTTACCTGGATGATTAGGGGATCCAACCACCTACTCCGGGAGGACACAAGCCTGGAAGGAGCCTCTGGTGGGTCCACTAGGCCACAAAATAACCCATCTTACTCCACCATAACCGATCCTTAAGCACTGTGTTTTTTATTGTCTTTTATTTTTATATTTTGGTTTTATGGTTTGTCTTATCCTGTATTTTTAATTGTGTTTTATTACCCCTGTGTGTCTCTTTTATCTCTCCTCTTCCCCCCTTCCCTTCATCCCCAGGTCTTTTATTTGGTTTTTTAACAGGGGACCTGCTCCCGGCCGTCCAGCCACTCCTGCACAGAACCTTTTTTATTGCCTTTTACCGGCTTTTAACAGCCAGAAAACGTCACAATGGCTATCCCACTACAAAATAGATACGGGATACTAACCCAACTCTCAAACAGGGGTGAGTCCAGGAGTAAAATCAACCATCGACCACCTCTGTCCCCCAGTGACCTGGCCACGTGCAAGGGTTATTTCAAATTACTACGAGCGGTTCATCATGCTGAGATTTTGAATAATGTACTCAGCACAGGTTCCCTACCGGTGGGCATGCAGAGGCAGGCGGACAGACTCGCGGCCTTCATCAAGCCTTCATCACCCTCGGAAGATACCCTGGCAAAGGTCAAGCAGAATACCAACCAGTGGTTATCTAACAACCTCCATATCCTCACCACTCACTACGACACTATTATAGCCACAGCACTCAGTAAATCACTCCCATTTCACCCAGAAGCCTTTAATAAAGCTATAACCTGGGGCAAAAACCGGTACAAAAGAAAACTCACCCTCACCTCCATCAGCACTCTCAGGTCTCTGTTATCACCACCACAGGGCCCCCCACCCACTCACACTCCCCCCACGGTTCATACCCCAACAGAGGCCCCGGTGTTGCCCCGGAACAACCTACCGACTGGGCAGTTATCATATGCACAGGCCCTGAGGAAACCCTCACCTACTAGGACCACCATACAGAACCACCCAATAGGCAAACCTCTCCCCCATACTCACTCACCACTAGTGAACCCAAGCCGGTCGCCTGGTCCTCGAAGCCCCGTAAACTCTCCTGGACCAGAAAATGGCACCGGCTTTCCCTCCCCCAGGCCACAGCGTACCTCCAGGAGGTCGCTCTTGGTCCAAGCCTCGGTGGAAATAGTGAGACCCAGGGACCTCCCGTTAGCCCTGCGGGGGAACACAACATCAGCCGGGGTTAGCTCAGCTACTAGTTTGGAGACTGGCCCGGCTACCGACGCAGCGATCGGAAACAAAATGTCCGCCGATCCAGTAATTGGGACCGAGCTAACACCTGGACCGATTGCTGCCTCGGTACCGGCCCTAGCAATTAGCCCACCGGCTAGCATCCACCTCCCCCCACACCAGATAATCCACTTACCTCAAACCCTCACCTGTAATAGCACTCCAATAAACAAGAACAACAATAATAGAACAGTACTTACTTCATTCTCCAACGTTATTGCCATGGATAACGACTCCATCTTGCCTGCCTCTCTTCCAGACCCCGCACCAGAGGGACCCCGGCCAGCAGTGGAGCGGTCACCCGAAATAGCCATAATGACGTCGGGAGGACACTCAAAAATGATGATGGGCTATACAAAAGACAATAACTCGTGTCTGAATAAAACCCAATCTGAGTCCTCCTCGAACACAAGCTAAATTGGCTCACCGGAAATGACCGCTCCACCTGCGCACCGGGTACCGTTCATACACCCACGCACGCATAGGAAAATCCAAGAATGGTCCCTCATGGTGCACAAACCAATACTTATTCTGGGAGATTCTAATCTGGCACGAATACCTTCTTTTAAAGACGAGGAGGTCCAAATCGACAGCTTTCCAGGGGCCACGTTCTACCACCTGAATGGGGTCCTGGAAAAGCTCGGTCCAAATCCTGACGTCCGAAAGTTGGTCATTTCAGCAGGCCTTAATAATTGCCTGCAAAAACAGCAGGAATCAACCACCTGGAAGCAGTTACTACAACTGCTGAGGACGGCTGCGAGCAGGTTCCCTAATGCATGCGTGTATGTCCCTGTCATTAACTTCTCCCCCAGGCTGGATGTGCAGCAGCGGACCCTCCTGGAGGCTCTTAATGAGAATATCAGCAGGAAATGCAAATTCTTACCTGAAATTAACCCCCTCATTTTCAGAACGCAGCCACACGACCCGGTCCACTGGACACCGGGCACAGCAACCAAAATCCTGAAAAGGTGGCTGGCGGATTTAAACATGTGAGGGGGGTTAACTGTATTAGGCTAGATTCAGTTTCAGATTCCATTCAATTACTCATCCACAAGGACCTAGATAGTTTCAGCCACTATAGACCCAGACCACCCACCCAGTATAACCTTTCTCCGGCACAATTACAGGCAATTAAATCACTTAGCAACAATCAGGATATAGTCATCAAATCGGCCGATAAAGGATCACAAATAGTTATAATGGACAAATATCAATATCTTTATGAAGCACACAGACAATTAAACAATAACAAACATTACATCCCATTAACTCAGAAACTTATTCATAACATTTTATTCAGATTACATAACAATAAATTTATAACAACAAAACAACTACATTATCTCTCAGGCCCGGACATCCCCCGAGCCAGAGCATTCTACCTGTTACCCAAGATCCATAAGCCTCCTGTGAGTTGGACGATCCCCTCCGAGGTCCCGTGCGGCAGACCCGTAGTGAGCGATTGTGGCTCAGTCGTGTCGAGTAGCAGAATACATCGACTTCTACCTCAATCCACTTTCTCAAAAACATAACAGTTACATTCAGGATACATATGACTTCGTTAATAAACTCAAAGGAATCCAGGTACCACATCATGCATTTTTATTCTCAATAGACATCAATTCCCTCTACACAAACATCGACACGACCCTGGGCCTCCAAGCCATATGGGAAATTTTTAATAAATTCCCTGACCCTAAACGCCCGGATGGGGATATTCTGGAGCTGTTGGAGCTGAGCCTCACCAGGAACGATTTCCAGTTCAACAATAAACACTACCTACAAATACACGGGACGGCCATGGGCAAAAAATTCTCCCCGGCCTATGCCAACCTCTACATGTGCCTCTGGGAAGCTACAGCCTTCACCAAATGCATACATTTACCACTCACATATTACAGATACCTTGACGATATATTTGGGATCTGGGGGGGCTCCAAGACAGAGTTCGAGGGGTTCCTCCAGATCCTGAACACACACCACCCATCCATCACCACTACTCACAATACACACACCGAAAAAATAGAATTTCTGGACACACAGGTTTTTTTCACTCCACACAACGAAACACACAATAAACTGGCTACTAGAATACACTTTAAGGATACAGACAGACACGCACTATTACATAAATCCAGTTTTCACCCCAAACACACTTACAGAGGACTCATCAAATCTCAACTCATCCGTTTCCATAGAATCTGTAGCTTCCCAGAGGACGTGGAGGTGGCAACATCCACACTATTTACAGCGCTCAGGCCCCAGGGATACTCCAAACGATTCCTGAGGACCATAAAAGGGGAGGTCAGGCAAATATTTCAAGGGGAGGGACAATATATCAGGGTACCGGATCACAAAACCATTATACCATTCGTAGCCACTTTTTCACAGGACCTGGTGAGGCTCAGCTCCAAAATAAAGTCCCACTTCCGTGAGGCCCAGGCGGATAATGGGGACCTGGAGAGATACAAAATAATCTCAGCCTTCAGGAGAAATAAAAATCTAAAGGATATCCTGGTGCACTCCAGCCTAACTAGGGGGAGTGAACGGTTGCAGGCCCATCACGCATACCTTTCAAAGCCCAAATTTGTTTTTAATAATAGAACAGGGACGGGATCCCCGGTATGGCAAATCATGGACCTAAACACATCCAACCTGGTCTATGGAATAAAGTGCAAGAAATGCAATATCATTTATGTGGGGG